>NW_023996468.1:0-41544 GCF_015586225.1 Lucilia sericata | reverse complement strand
AAAGTCATTTACAAGAGAGAGTGCAATCGAACAAAGAGCGCAAACATTGCAGGTTTGCGTTGATAACGTTGAGCAGAGAAAGAGGTCACAACTTTCACGCGATATAAAAATCATGATATCAAAACGGCAAAGCCGCATTTCCAAGTTAACTGTTCGTCCGAAGAGAGGTGCTGCTTTTAGCGCATAGACTTAATTAAAAATCTAAAATATTAAACTAATTTAAAGAAAGAAGAAAAAACGTTAAAACAATTTACCATATAAATACAAAACTAATCCTGCTTAAAAGCGGATCTTAAATAATATTTTGTTTTATTTGAAATTATAACGGTAATTTTTTTGTTTGTTTTTTTTTTTTTAACAAAATAATATAAAGAAACATAACGTTTTAGAAAAAAAGTGAAGTGTTTTATTTAAACAAAAATAAATAAAGCAAACATATTTAAAAGATAATAATTAATTAAAATAAAATTTAAATAATTAAAGATTAATAGAAAAAAGAAAACAGTGAAACACAAATTTAACATTAAATTGAATTTTTTAATAATTTAAAAATAAAAACAACATTTAAAACAAATTAAAATTTTTAACAAATTTAAGTGTTTATATTTGCAGAAAGAGAATAAATAGAAAACATAGAAAAAACGTGCCATTAACGTAACGGATTTTTTGCAACAAATTCAAATATTTTAACGGATTAATTATTGCAAATTTTGAAAATAAAAACGGAATAAAAACTTAGCACAGGTAAGCCAGGAATATGAATAGAAAAAAAAAGAAAGCGAATTAATATAATATTAATTTGTTAAAATTTAACGAAAAAGCAAACAAATCAAAATGAGAAAAATCTATTAAAAATCAAACAAATGGAAGAAACCCCAAAAACAACTGAAGTGAAAAAAAGTAAAATTTTTTTAAAAAATAGGCCTAAATATTCAACAACAGACCTCGAAATAGTTGTTTTTTATGAGATTTTAATGCTAAATTCCAGCGAATGTTTTTCGAAAGTGATGATGCATTTGGTTTTAGAAAAAACATCAAACTCTCACACACAAAGCAAATGTTAATATGTTGCTAACAATGCTGCTGCGATCATCATCATCATCATTATCAGCAACCCCATTATCTTTATTAACAACATTATGTTGTTGATCATTAATGATTTTGTCTTTGAATTTTCTTCACTCTTTAAGAGTTTTTTTTTAGTTGTTTCATTTATTTACACTCGAACGAATCGGTGAAATCGCAAATGATGAGGTTTTTGTCTGCTGTTGTTACTTTTTTGATGAGTATCATCATCATCATCATCATCCTCATCTTTTCATGTTTATATCATGCGAACGAAAGTGCGATTCAATGGTATTGAATTCGTTAACGAAACTATATCTTGTTTATTTTTTATGCACAAAATAATCACTCTACACTTGCTTGTCTTTGTGATCTTTCCTACTGCTTTAGCAAAATTACCAGGCGCCACATTAATGCTCTTTCAATTTTCCATAAGTTTTCTTCTTTATAATAATTGTTTTTCCATTTCTTTATAATTTTTTTTTTTATTTTTCAATAAAAATAAAGAGCAGCCGAAAACTAGCTTTCGGTTTGGTAGTGAACAGCAATTATATGCTCATACTACATACGTTCAAACACAATTTTTGCTCTACTTTAAAATGTAACTTGAAAAAAAAAAAAAAACAAGTAACTAGACTTAGTCAGTCACTCAGTCAGTCAGTCAGCCAGTAAAACAACCAACCAACCTGCTGCTTTTAATAGATAGAAAATCTTTTGAATACTTTTACAACGGTTCAGTTAAAATTTGGTATCTTACTGGTTATTCAAACAGTCAGTAAAATGAAAGTAAAACAATAATTTTGACAAATCCATATTAAGTAGATTAGTAGGGAATATATTCGCCACTTCATAGTTTGCCTAAACTGGTGACAAAAAAGTTTGTCGGAATCATGCAAGTTCTGTGTTTAATCACGAGCTATAATCGCTCTACAGTTTCTGTTATCAATAAATAACAAAAAATTCTTTTCTCTTCCCGAGCAAAATTTTTCTATCGCGAATATTCTGTGAACAGTTGATTTTGTATGTAATAGCTGTGTATGTTTTGTGCAATAGAGCATTTTTTCAAAATAATGCGAATCTGATGATAGAATTTATCATCATCATCAACATCAGGCTTTTGAGTTATCGCTTCCAAAAACCCCATTTTTAGCATATTTAAAACGTTATTGTAAAGCGAAGAACCCTTTATTTTTAAATGTCTATATGTTATCTGAAATCTCAATCTTTCTAATTTAAAATAGAGGCTTAACCTCTGTTATATATTCCTTCTGCTTAGAGATATCGCAATTCTATAATATTCTATGAAGGAAGGAGATACAACCTCTATATAACCTGTGTTATAACTTCATTTTAAAGTCGACAGATTAGTTCTTCAGATGACATAACATACATTATAAATAAAGATGACTTCCTCTTCAAACATAATGTCGAATTGGATCATGTTTACAATATCAGATACATTTAGGTAATCTCAAAACTATTCCCCTGTAAACATTATTAGATGATCTGCTTATTAGTGTTTATTGAAAACAACATGGTCCATAGCCTGCATTATAGTAGGACCATGTTGTGGATAATGTACTCCCATAATTTTAGCAAGGGAGTAGTTTTGGTATTAGTTTGAAGTAATGCATTATTAGGAGGTCTTCTACTAGGATATCACTATGTAAATGGAGTATGTTTTTTCATATATTTGGATAAGGCGTAGTAACAAGTTTTTGGAGGATTTATTCAAACTTCAGGACACGATATTTCATAATATGATGCTCTATTTGAATTCTATAGAGTTTTTGATCGATATCGAATATTGAAAGTTAGCGCCAGATTTCTTTTTTTGCTATCGAATGTATAAATCCCAACAATGAATAGTTTAAAAAATTTAACTCGAATGCGAATGTGGCGATTGAAATCCATTAATAGAATGAGTTTTTTCACTTTAAGTTACATTAAGTTTTACGGTACATTAGGTTTTACGCAAGTGAGGACTTCTTTTTAGATCGTTCAAGCAGTATTTGGGACAAAATAGTCTTTTGTCTGCAATTCCCTACTTTGGATTATTTCCGCTGCTCGCAAAAATTTTAAATTGTGTTACTTGAGTAGCTCTAAATGATTTTGCACGTTCTTATAGAGTTTGACAATAATCTTCCTGAAGTAATGCTTCCAATTCCTGGTTCTGAAATTTTTTTTGCGTGACCGGGCGATCTTTACCTTACCTTTTAAACTCTTCATATCATCTCTCGCACATTGAAATCGATGGAACACATTCATCATAAGCTTCGGTATTCAATATTTCAGCTTTTGGATGAATCCTGCAGCTAACAAACTTTTTAAAATTGAGTAACTCCTAATGATTTTGCAAGCTTTTGTAGAGTTTGTCAATATTCTTTATGGAATAACTACTACCTCCAATTCATAATCTTCAAACATTTTTGAATGGCCTGTGCGATCTGTGTCTTCCATGTCAAAATCACAACATCTGAACTGCACAAATCATCCCTCGCATATTGAAATCGGTGGAACACAATCAACACAAGCTTCGGTGAGCAATCGACGCCACTTTTTTCTATAAAGTTCAGGGAGAATAACTGACAGATATGTAACCTTCAAAATGACAAACAAATGTTACTAAAGACAAAAAAAGCGTTCGAAAGTTATGCCATCGGTTGTGAATTTTTTAAGAAGTTATTTTACAAAACACAGATTTACACTTTGCTCTTAGGAGCTCTCTTGTTCACTACATAGATAGAAGAGGCAGAAAGAAAGGTTAGAATAGAAACGACAAATATGTCATTGAATAGGGTTGTATTGTAAAGATAACGTCCAGTCTAGTGAGAATTTAAAGTTCACACCCCTTTTTCAGATTCAAAAATGCAATAAGTCGATCTAATTGAACATTAGATAGATCGATCGTTGAAGTAGATTGACCCCAGAGTTTGGTTTCGAGCCATTTCAAGGACTGGACAGTTACAAAGAAAATCGGCTACCGTTTCATCTTCTTCATTATTCTGACAACTTCTGCAGAAGTCATTATATGGAAGATCACATTTACAGTGACCAGTAATGACCGATAGAAGAGGCAGAAAGAAAGTAGAGAAAATAAGCAACAAATATGTGATTGAATAGAGGCGTAGGGTGAGAATTTAAAGTTCACACCCATTTTGTCAGCTTCAAAAATGCAATACGTCGGTCTAATTGAACATTGGATAGGTCGATCATTGAAGTGGTTTGACCCTAGAGTTTGATTTCGAGCCATTTCAAGGACTGGACAGTTACAGAGAAGATGGGTTATTGTCTCATCTTCATCATTCTGACGAAGTCATTATATGGAAGGCCACATTTACAGTAATGCCCGATACCAGATTACTTAGTTGTACTCTATGAAGACCAAGGAGTTCTACGTGGGTCCGTCAAAAAGCTCTGGCGTTCGAGCACGTGTACACATTCGACCAAAGGCCGTAAGCATTGCAATAACAGATGTTTATCAGCTGTTTTTTAGTAAAATTTCTTACAAACTCCTGACAACAACAACTCTCTATCTCCGAATTTTAAATGAACCCTGTTTATTATGTTTAACTTTCATAGTTTTAACACCAAATAAACTGGCTTAGTGATGTGTGTGTGTGTGTTTAAAAATTTTCGGTATTTTTTTTTCTTTTTCTTCTATAAAAGATTTTTATGTCTCATAAAATTCAAAAAGCAAAAAATTTTCTTTTCAATACTCAGTGCGTCTTAAATGTAAAGCAAAAATTTTTCTTTTTTTTTCTCGTCATTTCAACACCAAACCAGCAACAGTAACTGCAGCAACAACAACAACAACAACACATTAAATAATGATAAACGCAATAACAATTATTGTTTCGTTTTGTTGTTGAAGTTTTTTTTTATATTTTTTTTTATTTCGCCGTTTTTCTGTTTCATGTGGCAAAGAGAAAACTAGACATGTTTTAAAATGAAACAAGCCAATTACAGTAATTTTTTTTCTTCTTATTTTAGTTGCTTTTCTTTTTTTTTCTTTATACAGTTTTGTTTGTCACTTTAAAGAAAGAAAAAAACAAAAAATTGCTGTAGTCTTGTTGTTGTTGTTGTTAGTATGGTTTGAATTTTGTGAAAATCAATGATTGATGATCATCTTTGAAAAGAAAAACACACTGTACATATGGGGGAGAGAGATATGTTTGTTGTTGTTGTTTTTGTTGCTGTCAAGTCTAAAGCAACCACTAAGCACAATGATCGTTATGTTTATAAAGTTGAGTCTAAGTGTAATATCATTTTTTTTTTCTTCTTTTTTTGGTTTCGTTTGTCTTAGTCCCGGTCAGTTTTGATCATTGTCATTGATTTATAGCTTAGATTTAGATTTATTTATTCACTTATATTGTCCTAACAACTAAGTCCGTTTTGAAAACAGCAAATATTGTTAAATAAAATAAAACTAAATAAATGAAATAAGTTTAATGTTTCCTGGAAATCGTTTTCACTTTCTCCGATGACATCAAGACATTTGCTGCATTTAAATGTTAATAATATTTATTGCAAAAGGCAAAATAAAATAAATTTAATCCAACAACAACAATTGTAATGAGTTTATATTATTAAATGTTCAAGTTACACGCTTAACCTCTACAATAGTTAAGATTAAGATCGTTATATAAAACCTACGTGTGTTTGAATTAGTTTAATTGTTTTTCTCTTTTTTTTTTTTTTTTGCACTGCACAGGATGTTTAGTTAATAATAGAAAAAATTTGCATGGAAATGGAAATTTTATAGGTTTTTTTTTATTAATTACAAATTATAATTATCACTAGAATATCACATCACTAATTTTTCTTAAATTATCAAAAGTTTTATAAAAAATATTATAAAATTTTGATAAATTCTCTCTTAAAAAAAGAGTCGAAGAGACTCCGTTTTGACCGGACCACTCCAATCGTCAGGTGTAGTATTTATACTATTAGATCCAGCCTGTAGCTGTGAGAAATCTGAGAATATCATTAAGCTTAGACCCAGATATCTCACCAAGGTTAAAAATGAAGTAACTGGAAGACCGTTTCTTCCTTTTCCCTGTCTTTGGAACTGCGACAGTAATCGTTGAAGGGAGCCCAAGCCAACTAGGCATGTCTGCCTATCACTCAGTGTCTTGTTATTACTGGTTTATAAGGTGTCTTTTGAGTTTCTCATTTTCAGCCTTTTGAAGAAAGAAACTGAGGATACCGCTCTTGATAAAACCTAACGCCCAAACAATATATCGAGGTCGTGTAGTCTCTACAGGCTGACATTATCGCAAATATTTCAGCCTGAAAGATACTACAGTTGTTGGGAAGACGTTGAGATATACTTACCACAGCTTCTTCACAGAAGATACCAGAACCAACACCGCAGTTCATTTTAGAACCATTGGTAAAGATTCTGGTGGTATATTCGCTCGGTAGGTTACCTCTACACCACTCGCTCCTGGTAGGAACTCTGACTTTGAAAACTCTATCAAAGTCAGTGTGTGGGGTAATATGTATAATCGGATGGTTGGTTTAAGATTAGAGGTATAAAATCTTGGGCTTAAAATCTTAGCATGTCCAATGTTCTCGATCTCCAATTTCCGGATGAGTTAAGCCTCGCTGAGCTTATATGCAGATCTGTAGGTAGGATGTGCAATATAGTGTACAGAGCTTCTGAAGGACTAGTACTGTTAACTGACTGATTTTTTTTATGAATTTTAAAATTTATAAAAGGTTTTAATGTTGCTCTTCTATAGAAATAAGATAACATGACATTGTTATGCACAAAATCAAGATTTGTTTATGGATTTGTAAAAGTTATATTTTGTTTTATTTAAAACATATTTGACCTTAAATTCTTCTAAAATGTAATGTCAAATTTGTTTGCTATACATTTTGAATTCATTTTTAAAAATTAAAATTTGAAAATTTTTTTTATATCTATGAAATAGAGTTACCTTTGCTTAATTGTGCAAAAAATTTAAATTATTATATCATTTCTAAAGAAATTTAGCTTATTTTAATTGCCATATTTTAAGCTTTCATTTTAAAGAATTGTATTTAATTTTTTCGAAATTTTAGATTTTTAACAAATTTTTAAAAATTTAAAATTTTTTTAATTTAACATTTCTTTGTGAAGGAGTTATTTTCATTTAATGGTGAATAAATTTCATATTTATTCCTAGATTTTATTTAAAAAAGGTTCATTTTATAGGTAACACTTCCAGATATCCTAAACAGGTAAAGAATTTCATTTTGTGATAGTTTTTGATTTGTTATAAATTTTTAAAAATCATATAGTTTTCAAAATATTAAATTTCTAATAAACTGTTTTACCATAACGTCACTGTGAATAAAATAAATATTTTGTAAGGGATTTTTAAAAAATTTAGTTTATTTTAATTGGAACATAACTGACTTTAATATCATATAATAAAAGTAAATTTCTTATCCATTTTCGATTTTTTACGAATTTTCAAAAATTAAAAATTTTTTAATTTAACATTTCTTTGTGAATTAGTTACTCTCATTTAATTGTCAATAAAGTCCTTATTTATAACTTAATTTTAATAGAATAAAGCTTATTATGTTGCTAACATATCTAGATTTTAGTGTTAGTAGCAGAATTTCTTTTTTATTTTGTTTACGATTTTTTATAAATTTTTAAAATTTAAAATTTTTCAAAATATTCCATTTGTAATAAACTGTTTTACCATGACGTCACTGTGAATAAATTTAAAATTTTGGAAACGATTTTTATTAAATTTAGCAGATTTTAATTGGAACATATCTATCTTTAATATCAAATAATAAAAGTAACTTTTTTGCCATTTTCGAATTTTTACGAATTTTTAAAAATTTTACATTTTTTACTTTTGCATTTTTTTGCAAATGAGTAAATAAAGTTCTTATTTATACCTTGATTTTAATAGAATAAGGTTTATTTTATTGCTAACATATGTAGTTTATAATGCTAGCAATAGAATTCCTTTTTTATTTTGTTTACAATTTTTTATAAATTTTTAAAAATCATAAATTTTCAAAATCCAAAAATTTTAAATCTTATTTTTCCTATTAAATGAGGTATCGTCCCTTTATTGTAGATTGCAGTCACTATTTATAAACCATATTTTATGAAATATATCTCATTTTATTTGCAACACTTCTATTTTTACTATAAAATAGTAAAAATTATATTTTTTTATAACTTTTGATTTTTTTATAAATTTTTAAAAATTGAAAAAATTTCAATGTTGCATTTCATTGAAAAAATTATAACTTCACATAATTCTGAATAAAATCAATATTTATACAAGGATTATAATGAAACTATCAGATTTTATTCATAACATATAAAGCTTTATGTTCCTTAAAACAGATTTCAATTTTTTCTCAATTTTAATTTTTTATGAATTTTTAAAAATCAAAAATTTTTTCAATTTTGTACTTTCACCAAAATGAGTTACCTTCATTTAATTGTTAATAAATGACATTATTTATTACTTAGTTTTAATAAAATATGTTTTATTTTATTCATTATATAATGGGCGTTCAAGGTCTTAAAATAGCTTAGCTGTCACTTAAGTTTTTGATTTTTAACAAATTTTTAAACATTGAAAAATTTTCAATATTTTGTTTGAAAAAATGTTTGTTTGCTAAAATTTGGTCAATATCTACCAAACTTTTATGCGCTTTAAAAAACAATGTTAGCATAATTTAAAGAAAATTTAAATTCCAAAATTTGTGATATTTTATTTAGACAAATCGACAAAATCGTTCACGAGTTATGCTTAATTTTATATATTTTGTTAAAACCCCATATTCAGGTTTCAAATTCAAAAAATTAATTTTTTAATACATGCATCTAAAAATACTAATAACATTACTAATTAAAGCTTTTTCCATATTCATATCCAAACTTTAAAATTTTTCAATATTAATTCAAATAAAATTTGCATAAAACATTTGTTTTAGAAATCTTGAATAAAGTTAAACATTTTAAGACGAAATAGGCCTATTATTAAGAAAATACTTTCTTTTAATAAAAACCAAAACTTTTTGTTATCAAATTACAATATCAAACTTTAAAAACCTGACAAGAAACAAACCCGTAAAAGCTTTAAGTATTTAAAAACAAAAGACTTAAGTAACAAACTTTAATTTAATAATTTGCTTATAATTACTTAAAAAAAATACAATTTAACAATTATAAATAATAAATTGTATAATTTTAAACATTTAAAAAAAAAAAAAACAAAAAATTTTTGTTAATAAATTATAACAAAAAAACTCCATATTTTATTAATTTTCAATAAACAATGAATGAAAGCAAATAAAAGCACAAATACTTACAACAGTTAAAGGCCATTAACAACAAAAGTGAAGATAAGAAAAAAAAAATTCAAGTACCCCCCCCTTTGTTAACTTTTACTTTTCATTACCGTTAACCAAACAACAAGACAGACAAAAGATCTCTTAACTATCAAGCAAACCAAGCAAGCAACATCGATATCAAAAAATATAACCATGTAACTAAAGAAAAAGGCAACAAAAACAATGCAATACAATATACAACAACACAATACTTTAAAGGCACCATCACCAACGAACCAACCAACCAACGAATGAATATCCAATATAAAAACAATTTTGAAAAAAATTTTCAATAGCAACGAACTTTTGCAAACTGGAGCACAAAGAAATGAAAGTAAAAACTCAAGGGCTCGTTCGCACTTTTCATATTGCAGCTTTAAACATCAGCATGATCAGCTCAACACAACTCACTTACACATTATGGAAATAGTGAGACAGTTAGTAAGCCCAACAGTTAGTCAGTTGGATTGTTCGTCAGTTAGTCTGTCTGACTGTCAATTGCTTTCTTAGTTGTTTATGGCCGGCAATGATATTAAAATGAATATATCCAAACATTATACCGTTAAGGAAAGGAGTTGAAATCATCCATTGTGCTGATGTTTTGCAATGCCACAGACAAGAAATGCATGAATAAACATGTTTTTTTTTTGTTTGTTCCACCACAAACCGGTTGCAAAATAAAACGTGGTAGTTGGTGGTGGCTTTTCTTTTGCATTAACGTAAAAATACTTACTCTACACTGCAGTCGTAAAGCTGGTTTAATTTTTAAGACTTGACAACACACACAACTCACACTCTTTGACTGTTTTTAGTAGTAAGTAAGTTTTGTTGTTGTTGTAATTTCTTTCTTTAAGAAATTACTTCGAAAATAAGCTATGAACGGTATTTTTCGTTTTCGTTTACTCTACTCTTTGTCATACGAAAACAAAAACAACAAAAAAAACGAGTAAGATACCGATGCCATATTGCTGCTGCAACATGCTACTAATTGTTGACCTAATTTCATTTATTCAAGTGAGTGAATTGTTTGTGAATGTGTAAGTGTTTGAAATCAAAAGATACACCTGATACTCTTTGAAGGGGTTCAAGCTGCAATTGTAACTTCCAAAATCCTTAGCCATTTGGGTTATTATGTATGTAATAGCTTTTGAGTTTTTCTAAAAAAGCTTTCATTTAACCTGCAATTTTAGTTAGGTTATGTTAACAGATCCGAAAAATACAACTAGTACATTCGCTCTTTAATTCGAGAGTTCCAAAAGCTTTGTATAAAAAAGAGCTTTAAAAGCTTTTTATAAAAAATAGCTTTAAAAGCTTTTTATAAATAGTCCAAAGGAAGTTTTTCATAAAAAGAACTTTAAAAGCTTTATAAAAAGTTACTTAAAAATCTTTTGAAAAAAAGTTTCAATATAAAAGTTTAGAAAATTCGAGAGCATTTGAAGCTTTGTGTATCAAAAAGCTTTAAAAGATTGTTATAAAAATACATTAAGAAAAGATTAAAAAGCTTTCTATAAAAAATAAGCTTAAAAAATATATATTTTTTTTTAAAAGAGCTTAAAAGCTTTGTCTGAAACGTTTTAAATAACATATTAGAAAGCCTTTTCAAAAAATAGATTAAAATATTTTTATTTTAACATATTAAAAGTGTTTATATAAAAAGCTTTTTTAAAAATCGTAAGCATTTTAAAAAATGTTTGAAAATTCAAGGGCTTTAAAAGCTTTCTATAAAAGGAACTTGTTATGAAAATAGTTTTAAAAGATAATTTAAAAAGTGTTTGAAAAGCTTTTTATAAAAAGAGATTAAAAAGTTTTTCATAGAAAGGATTAAAAAACTTTTTATAAAAGAAGTTTTAAAAGTGTTTTTTCTTATAAAAAGAGTTTTAAAATGTAACCTTTTCAAGAACTTTAAAAGCTTTCTATAAAAGGAGCTTAACAAGTTTTTATGCAAAATATTTTTAGAAGCATTTTATAAAAACCGTCTTAAACATATTTTTATAGAAAAGATTTTAAAAGCTTTCATTAAAGCTTTTTAAATAAAAGAATAAAATGCTTTACAAAAATTTAAAAAGAAGTTTTGTTTTTAAATATAAAGAGTTTCAAACTGTATGTAAGCTTTTTAAAATATGTTCGTATGAAAATACGAGAATTTTTAAAGCTTTTTAGCTTTAAAAAAAGCTTTAAAAACTTTTAACAAAACTAACTAAAAGGCTTCGATTAAACAATAGCTATTAAGCTGTTTATAAAAAAAGTAAAAGATAGAAAGTGAGAAACTTTTTATAAGAAATAATTTAAAAAGCTTTTTATAATAAAGAGCTTAAGAAGTCTTTTATAAGAAAGAGTTTTTAAGCTCTTTTTCTCGAAAGGAGTTCAAAAGCTTCTTACAAGAAAGAGCTTTAAAGGCTTTTTGCAAGAAAGAGCTTAAAAGGCTTTTTGCAAGAAAAAGCTCAAAAAGCTTTTTATAAAAACAGCTTAAAACGCTTATAAAAACAGCTCAAAACGGTTTTTATAAAAACGATTTTAAGAAGCTTTTTATTAGAAAAAGCTTAAAAGCTTTTAATGTTGTCATAAAAAGGTTTTTACAAGAAAGAGCTTAAAAAGCTTTTCATAAAAACATCTTAAAACGCTTATAAAAACAGTTTAAAACTCCTTATAAAAGAAGGAGCTTAAGAAGCTTTTTATAAAAAAGAATTTAAGAAGCTTTTTATATGAAAGAGTTTCGTTCCTAATCATAAGAGTGCAATATCTAAACTTTTATAACATCGAGCTTTTAAGCATTCCTCGTATATAAAGAAAGAACGAGTTATATTGCTTCAGATTTTAAAGCAGAAAACGCCAGAGTGTGCTTTATTGTCTAAACATTGAAAAGTATTGCATCAAGCTTTAACGATATATCAAGTTTTTAATAAGCGTAAAACATGTCTCAAGTGTAATTGTACGAATTTTATTGTTATTATATTTGTACCAAAAAAAAAAGGTGTATTCAGTAGCAAAATGTAAAGTAACAAAAATTATATTTACGCTCGGTTGGTTACCCGGTTGATAGGCTACACTTACACATATTCATACCTACATACAAACACACATTTATACATATATTTCGATACTCGTATTTATTTAGTATTTTTATTCAGTTGATTTTCGAGATGTGTTGCATTGTTTTGTGGCATGATATCAAAGTGTTGGCATTTTTATATGGTTTATGCACCAGATGTGCATGCATGCTGCTGCACTTTTTCAAATGCTCTCTCAGTCGGTTGTTCATTGTTTTTATTCAGTTAATCTTGGTTTTTGCGAAGAAAGTGGTTTTCATTTTCCTTATTAAATTACAAGTTTACGAATGAATTAAAATCAGCCACTAGAGTAACACTCACTCATATATTGTTTGGACTTGTTTTTGTAGTTTCTTTTTTTTTTTTTTGCAAAGTTTCGTTTCTTAGTTGTTTTTTGATTGCTGAAGCCTTGACAATCATTTCAAATACGTAGATTTTTTATTCGTTTTTGTTGCTTTTTGCAAAATTTCCAACAAAATGGCAAATGCTGTTTTATCTTTAATGTTTGATTAATTTATGCAGACATTTGTTTGTTAAATTTATAGATTTAACCGAAAATGATAATAAATCATAACGAAAATAATGATTTTTTTAAGTTAATTTTTGGAAAATTTATTACAAAGTAAAATGTAAGAAAAATTGTAGAAATTTTTGTTTGAAAATATTAGTAAATGAATGTTTAATTTATGCAAAATTAAAAGAAATTTTTGTAAAAGTAAATTTGAAAGTTTTGAAGTTTAAATTACAATCAAAATATATTAATTTAACTGCCTAAAAGTATGCTTTTGTCAAATTTAATGTCAACTATTATAAACAAACTCTTGGAATATTCTCGAAAAAACTCATAAATATTGGAAAATGTTGCTAAATTTCTTTCAAATACTATTAAAAAATTGATAATTAGTTAAAATTCCTAATTCAGCTCAATACCTTAATTGTCACAGAACTCGAAAGGAGTTAACAATTAACTCCTTTCCAAACATGCAGCGATATTAACGCTGTTAGTTAGATTTTAAATAAATTGTTAGAACTAGCACAGATTTCAACCACCAAAGAATTAGCCACAAGACTAGTTTTGTGCAAATTTATAAACATTCATGATAAACAAACTCTAGGAATATTCGCGAATAACAAATATTATTATAAATTTTTGATTTTTTTAAATTATTTCAACAGATTTATACTCTATTATAAAAATTTAATTGAAACTTTTCTAAAATTTCCAACAAATACTTAATTACAACAAACGAAAATTTGGAAATATGATCAACTAAAATCTACTAAAGTTTAACAATTAACTCTCTAAATAACGGCATTTCAAACTTAATCTTTTAAGCAAATATTCAAAAAATATTTAACAAAAAACTAAACATCAAAAGCTTAATAATAGTAAGCATTTAACCAAAAATTAAACAAAACCCAAATACCTTAATGCTAAACAAATATATTAACGAAATTAATTAATTATTTAAATACTCAAGCTATTGTTTTACAAACCTAAATAAGTTAAAAAAAATAACCAAATAAATTGCTTAAAAAAATCTTTATAAAAATCGAAAGTTAATTAGCACCTTTAAATTGATATTTGGTTATTCTCATACAATTTCAAACATAATTAAATTATGAAAGTTAGAAAAGAAAACAATTTTCAAAACCACATATTTCTAATAATTGTGTTGGCATTAAGTAAAGAGAAAATCTTAAGGAATTACTTAATTTAACAAAAATAATTATTTAAGAAAATACTAATTTATTATCTACACTTTCCCTATCAAAAAGATAAAGTAAATTGAAAGAAATAAAAAGTAGTTATTTAAAGTGGGTGAAGTACAAATGTGCGAAAAAACACAACATGAGCTCATATGGTTTAAATAAATAAAGTTTAGCACAAAAACATAGGAATAAATAATTGACAAAATTTTTATTTAAAAGCATTTTTCTTTTATTTTTAAGCTAAAAAAACAGTTTCTTAAAATCTAAATCTGTTAGGGATTAACAAAAGAAACTCCTCTAAAAACGTTAAGAATTCATAAGTAGTTACAAAATTTCAGAATTATAGCATTTTTCCTTCACTTTTTGAAAAAATGCTACGCCTCTGTTTCGTTTTAAAATAATTATGTGCAAAATAATCTGCAGTTTAAACTAGAGCAAAGAAAATTGTATGAATTCATGATTTTGTTTCATACATATATTTTACATAATTCTCAAGCTTATCAAGCTTTATTTTCATTGTGTCTTCTGTCATTTGTGTGACACTTTGACTTTTTGCTCCAACTGCATTCTTATAGTTTGTTAGTATTTTGTGAATTTTGTTGTAGTTCATTCCACAACGAAAAAATAACAAAAACCCATGTCAAAGTTGTTGTTGGCATAGCGTTGATAACAATAATTATATGCGGCATATAGTAGGATTATTGCAACATAGTTGTTTTGGTGTTTTATTGTTTACTTACTTAAGTAGACTATGGAATAGTCCACGAACTACCGACTTAAATATAGGCTTGACTATAGACAAGATCATAGTCATACATAGTCATACACTAAACTATAGAATAGACTGGTATTTAAACTAAGCTATGGACTAGACATTAGGCTACTCTATAGTCTAGTCTATAGTCTAGTCTATGTCTAGTCTATAGTCTAGTCTATAGTCTAGTCTATAGTCTAGTCTATAGTCTAGTCTATAGTCTAGTCTATAGTCTAGTCTATAGTCTAGTCTGTAGTCTAGTCTATAGTCTAGTCTATAGTCTAGTCTATAGTCTAGTCTATAGTCTAGTCTATAGTCTAGTCTATAGTCTAGTCTATAGTCTAGTCTATAGTCTAGTCTATAGTCTAGTCTATAGTCTAGTCTATAGTCTAGTCTATAGTCTAGTCTATAGTCTAGTCTATAGTCTAGTCTATAGTCTAGTCTATAGTCTAGTCTATAGTCTAGTCTATAGTCTAGTCTATAGTCTAGTCTATAGTCTAGTCTATAGTCTAGTCTATAGTCTAGTCTATAGTCTAGTCTATAGTCTAGTCTATAGTCTAGTCTATAGTCTAGTCTATAGTCTAGTCTATAGTCTAGTCTATAGTCTAGTCTATAGTCTAGTCTATAGTCTAGTCTATAGTCTAGTCTATAGTCTAGTCTATAGTCCAGTCTATAGTCTAGTCTATAGTCTAGTCTATAGTCTAGTCTATAGTCTAGTCTATAGTCTAGTCTATAGTCTAGTCTATAGTCTAGTCTATAGTCTAGTCTATAGTCTAGTCTATAGTCTAGTCTATAGTCTAGTCTATAGTCTAGTCTATAGTCTAGTCTAGTCTAGTCTATAGTCTAGTCTATAGTCTAGTCTATAGTCTAGTCTATAGTCTAGTCTATAGTCTAGTCTATAGTCTAGTCTATAGTCTAGTCTATAGTCTAGTCTATAGTCTAGTCTATAGTCTAGTCTATAGTCTAGTCTATAGTCTAGTCTATAGTCTAGTCTATAGTCTAGTCTATAGTCTAGTCTATAGTCTAGTCTATAGTCTAGTCTATAGTCTAGTCTATAGTCTAGTCTATAGTCTAGTCTATAGTCTAGTCTATAGTCTAGTCTATAGTCTAGTCTATAGTCTAGTCTATAGTCTAGTCTATAGTCTAGTCTATAGTCTAGTCTATAGTCTAGTCTATAGTCTAGTCTATAGTCTATAGTCTAGTCTATAGTCTAGTCTATAGTCTAGTCTATAGTCTAGTCTATAGTCTAGTCTATAGTCTAGTCTATAGTCTAGTCTATAGTCTAGTCTATAGTCTAGTCTATAGTCTAGTCTATAGTCTAGTCTATAGTCTAGTCTATAGTCTAGTCTATAGTCTAGTCTATAGTCTAGTCTATAGTCTAGTCTATAGTCTAGTCTATAGTCTAGTCTATAGTCTAGTCTATAGTCTAGTCTATAGTCTAGTCTATAGTCTAGTCTATAGTCTAGTCTATAGTCTAGTCTATAGTCTAGTCTATAGTCTAGTCTATAGTCTAGTCTATAGTCTAGTCTATAGTCTAGTCTATAGTCTAGTCTATAGTCTAGTCTATAGTCTAGTGTATAGTCTAGTCTATAGTCTAGTCTATAGTCTAGTCTATAGTCTAGTCTATAGTCTAGTCTATAGTCTAGTCTATAGTCTAGTCTATAGTCTAGTCTATAGTCTAGTCTATAGTCTAGTCTATAGTCTAGTCTATAGTCTAGTCTATAGTCTAGTCTATAGTCTAGTCTATAGTCTAGTCTATAGTCTAGTCTATAGTCTAGTCTATAGTCTAGTCTATAGTCTAGTCTATAGTCTAGTCTATAGTCTAGTCTATAGTCTAGTCTATAGTCTAGTCTATAGTCTAGTCTATAGTCTAGTCTATAGTCTAGTCTATAGTCTAGTCTATAGTCTAGTCTATAGTCTAGTCTATAGTCTAGTCTATAGTCTAGTCTATAGTCTAGTCTATAGTCTAGTCTATAGTCTAGTCTATAGTCTAGTCTATAGTCTAGTCTATAGTCTAGTCTATAGTCTAGTCTATAGTCTAGTCTATAGTCTGGTCTATAGTCTAGTCTATAGTCTAGTCTATAGTCTAGTCTATAGTCTAGTGTATAGTCTAGTCTATAGTCTAGTCTATAGTCTAGTCTATAGTCTAGTCTATAGTCTAGTCTATAGTCTAGTCTATAGTCTAGTCTATAGTTTAGTGTATAGTCTAGTCTACACTCTAGTCTATGCTATAATCTATCGTCTAGTCTATTGTCTAGTATATAGTCTAATCCATAATCAAGTCTATAGTCTAGTCCATAGTCTAGTCTATAGTCTAGTCTATAGTCTAGTCTATAGTCTAGTCTATAGCCTAGTCTATAGTGTAATCTATAGTCTAGTCTATAATATAGTCTTAAGTCTAGTATATAGTTTTGTCTAGTATATAGTTTTGTCTATAGACTAGCCTAGTCTAGCCTAATATCTAGTGTACAGCCTAGTTTAGAGTATAGTTGCTGTCATATATTATTGTCTATGGGCTTGACTATACTTTAGTCTATGTATATAGTTTGGTCTTTACATTAGACTTTAGTCTGGTGTTTAGTCTAATCTATAGTCAAGTCGATAGTTTAGGCTATTCAATTTTATATTTTAATAAAATTTCTTAATACATATTTTAATTCTTAATAAATAACATAAATCAATCTCCTGTTGTGTTTGTTAACTTTATTATAATTTTTTTATAATTTTTCTCGATTTATTTTTAATATAAAAACACAATATTTAATGATTATTTCAATTTAAATTCCAATTTCACTTTCACATACTCTTGCACATGTTTTAATTTAACTTTGTTGCTTGTGGTTGTTGTAGATTTTTTGCTTGATTTTTTTAAGACGAAAAAAAAAAACACTCCTTTCCACTCCAAATATTGCTCCAGACCAAGAGCAGTTTTTGCCGTTTATGTAGAAGAGTTTTTTCTTTTTCTAAAAAAAAACATACAAACAAGTATACAAATGTAAGTAATTGTGTTTGTAGTATGATAATGAAGTCAAAGTGAAAAAACAACAAAGATTGCCTTGCCACAATTTGTTTATGTTTGTTAAACTGCGTTTTTTTATGTTGTTGCTGTTGTTTTGTTTTTTTTTTTTTTTGGTTTAACGATTTATAGATAGCAAAACGTTTAAAAACCGCTAAAGACAACTACAACACAGAAAAAAAATTATCACAAAAGTTAAATTGTTGTAGTTATTGTTGTAGCTGTTAGCAAAACTTTTAATGGTTTTTGAACAAAATACAACAATATTAATAACAACATTCATAACAGCTTATGGTTAAAACCACAAAAACAAAAGCATCTAGTTGCTTTTTAACTAATTAAAATATATATAAACTATCATTAAAATTACCACAATTTCAGCAACAATAACAACAGAAAAGGAGAAAATTCTTTGAATTTGTTGTTTTATGAAATAATTAAAAAACTATTTGTTGTTAAAAAAGTTATTTTCAAGTTTGTTGCTTAACTCTTTTGTTTAGTTGTGCTGTGCTTTTAACCCAAAAATACACTAATAAATGTATAATTTTTGGAAATTATTTTATAATTAAGCTTATTAATTATTAATTTTTCTTAATTAGCTTTAAAAGCTTAATTAACAGTTTGCATGGAGATAGCAAGTGTGATGCTCTTAATTAGTAATTTGGAAAGGTGTTCTTATTATTAAAAATAAATTGAAGTTGTTGTAGACACTTCTTTTAAATTGTGTTCATAATAAGAAATTGAGAAGTTTAAATAAATACATTTATTTTTAATTAAGTTAAATTTTATTTAAAGTTGTATAGACTTAAATTAAATTTACTTTAAAATCAGTTTTAATTTGAATATTTTCGAACTTTCGATTGGAATTTAGACTTTAGTACTGCATATAGTCTTGACTATAGCCTAGTCTATTGTCTTGTCTGTAGTTTAGTCTAGAGTATAGACAAGACTATAGTCTAGACTATGTAACAGTCTAGCCTATAGTCTTGTTTATAGTCTTATCTACGATATAGCTTATAGACTAATTTTGAGTCTAATTTTTAGTTTATAATCTAGTCTATTATCTAGTATATAGTCTAGTCTATAGTCTAGTCTATAGTCTAGTCTATAGTCTAGTCTATAGTCTAGTCTATAGTTAGTCTATGTTAGTCTATAGTCTAGTCTATAGTCTAGTCTATAGTCTAGTCTATAGTCTAGTCTATAGTCTAGTCTATAGTCTAGTCTATAGTCTAGTCTATAGTCCTAGTCTATAGTCTAGTCTATAGTCTAGTCTATAGTCTAGTCTATAGTCTAGTCCTATAGTCCTAGTCTATAGTCTAGTCTAGTAGTCTAGTCTATAGTCTAGTCTATAGTCTAGTCTATAGTCTAGTCTATAGTCTAGTCTAGTCTATTAGTCTAGTCTATAGTCTAGTCTATAGTCTAGTCTATAGTCCTAGTCTATAGTCTAGTCTATAGTCTAGTCTATAGTCTAGTATAGTCTAGTCTAGTCTAGTCTATAGTCTAGTCTATAGTCTAGTCTATAGTCTAGTCTATAGTCTAGCCTATAGTCTAGTCTATAGTCTAGTCTAGTCTATAGTCTAGTCTATAGTCTAGTCTATAGTCTAGTCTATAGTCTAGTCTATAGTCTAGTCTATAGTCTAGTCTATAGTCTAGTCTATAGTCTAGTCTATAGTCTAGTCTATAGTCTAGTCTATAGTCTAGTCTATAGTCTAGTCTATAGTCTAGTCTATAGTCTAGTCTATAGTCTAGTCTATAGTCTAGTCTATAGTCTAGTCTATAGTCTAGTCTATAGTCTAGTCTATAGTCTAGTCTATAGTCTAGTCTATAGTCTAGTCTATAGTCTAGTCTATAGTCTAGTCTATAGTCTAGTCTATAGTCTAGTCTATAGTCTAGTCTATAGTCTAGTCTATAGTCTAGTCTATAGTCTAGTCTATAGTCTAGTCTATAGTCTAGTCTATAGTCTAGTCTATAGTCTAGTCTTTAGTCTAGTTTATAGTCTAGTCTATAGTCTAGTCTATAGTCTAGTCTATAGTCTAGTCTATAGTCTAGTCTATAGTCTAGTCTATAGTCTAGTCTTTAGTCTAGTCTATAGTCTAGTCTATAGTCTAGTCTATAGTCTAGTCTATAGTCTAGTCTATAGTCTAGTCTATAGTCTAGTCTATAGTCTAGTCTATAGTCTAGTCTATAGTCTAGTCTATAGTCTAGTCTATAGTCTAGTCTATAGTCTAGTCTATAGTCTAGTCTATAGTCTAGTCTATAGTCTAGTCTATAGTCTAGTCTATAGTCTAGTCTATAGTCTAGTCTATAGTCTAGTCTATAGTCTAGTCTATAGTCTAGTCTATAGTCTAGTCTATAGTCTAGTCTATAGTCTAGTCTATAGTCTAGTCTATAGTCTAGTCTATAGTCTAGTCTATAGTCTAGTCTATAGTCTAGTCTATAGTCTAGTCTATAGTCTAGTCTATAGTCTAGTCTAT
This sequence comes from Lucilia sericata, assembly GCF_015586225.1. Lineage (NCBI taxonomy): Eukaryota > Metazoa > Arthropoda > Insecta > Diptera > Calliphoridae > Lucilia > Lucilia sericata. Next base: position 21,111 of record NW_023996468.1, on the reverse strand, counting down.
AGTCTAGTCTATAGTCTAGTCTATAGTCTAGTCTATAGTCTAGTCTATAGTCTAGTCTATAGTCTAGTCTTATAGTCTAGTCTATAGTCTAGTCTATAGTCTAGTCTATAGTCTAGTCTATAGTCTAGTCTATAGTCTAGTCTATAGTCTAGTCTATAGTCTAGTCTATAGTCTAGTCTATAATCTAGTCTATAGTCTAGTCTATAGTCTAGTCTATAGTCTAGTCTATAGTCTAGTCTTTAGTCTTGGTTATAATCTAGTCTTTAGTCTTGGTTATAGTCTAGTCTTTAGTCTTGGTTATAGTCTAGTCTATAGTATAGTTTATAGACTAATCTTAAGTCGAGTTTTAGTTTATTGTCTAGTCTATAGTATATAATATAGTCTAATCTACAGTCTATTGTATAGTCTAGTCTATAGTTTAAAATATAGTATAGTCTACAGTCTAGTCTATAGTGAAGTCTATAATCTAGTCTATAGTCTTGTATATAGTCTAGTATACAGTCTAGTCTATATTCTTGTTTATATTCTAGTCTATAGTATAGTTTATAGACTAATCTGGAGTCTAGTTTTTAGTTTATAGTCTAATCTATACTATAGTCGATAGTCTAGTATATAGTCCAGTCTATAGTATAGTCTATAGTTTAGTCTATAGTTTAGTCTATAGTTTAGTCCATAGTCTAGTTTATAGTCTAGTTTATAGTCTAGTATACAGTCTAGTCTATAGACGTCTCTATATTCTAGGCTATAGTTTGGTCTGTAGTATGGTCAATAGTATAGTCTTTAATCTAGTCTATTGTCTAGTCTATAGTCTAGTGTACAGTATGTTATATGGTTTAGACTACAGTCAAGCCTGTAGCTTAGTCTATAGTCTAGTCTATAGTCTAATCTATAGTATAGTCTATAGTCTAGTCTATAGTCTAGGCTATAGAATAGTCTTTAGTCCAGTCTATTGTCTAGTCTATAGTCTTGTCTGTAGTCCAGTTTATTCTATAGTCTAGTCTATAGGCTACTTTGATATTCATCATTATTTTAAAATTATTTACAAAAAGTTCAAGTACGAAGCTCAAAAAAATGTTTAAGATTCTGCAAATGAAAAAATGATTAATTTAAATTTCACTTTTTGTTTTTTTTTAATAAAATGCAAATATTGAATCAAACTCTAAAAAAATGCAAAAAAAAAAAAAAATGTAAATATTTGTTTTGATTTCAAAAATCTAAACAAAATAAGACACAAAAATACAGATAAATACATATAAAAATATCAGTATATTTAAAGAAAAAAAAAAAAAAAAACAGAAATGTGTGAAATATTTTACACAACAATAAGTAACAGAAAACAAAAATCCCTTGAATGTAAACGTACTTCCCATTTCGTAAACCTTGAGTAGAAGAAGAAAAAAACTTTCACTTAAACTTCAGAAAAAAAACAGACAAAAAATAGTGTTGTTTAAACAATAAACAAAACAAATAAAAAAACACTATCTACTCGTCTCACAACATCTTAAAATACAACAACAACAAAAATCGTAATCATAAAAAACACAAAATTGCTTGAAAGCGCTTATTTAACACAATGAATGGCAAACAATAGAAACCAAAAATATGCTGTTGCTATTGCCGCTGGTTTGTCTCAATTGGCTTCTTTCTAGCAAGTATTACTAACATTTTGTTTTCAAAGTAAAAATAATAAAAATAGAAAGAAACTTTTTTGAAATATAAACTACCAACAACAAGGGAGATTTAATATCACCCAAGTACTTACTCATACATTTATCTCAATAGATTGTCCATTATTTCATAAAACTATTTTCAATCTTCGATTTGTTAATACAAAAAATAAATAAAAAATCCCAGAAATTTCAGTTAAACAATTCTTTGGTCTACAAACATTTATTACGTAAAGGTCGCTTGTATAAAAATGCTATTTTTTTCTACAAAATTTTCTGAAATTAAGCAAAAACCTAAACATAAAACCAGCAGAAATTTGAAACGCTTTAAAGTGAAATTATGTTTGAGACTCTTTTTCTTTCTTTTGTATTGAAAGTTTTTTATGGTGACTGTTTTTTATGTTGTTGTTGTTTTTTCTTTAATTCAAATACTATGTATTTTATTTGTCTTAACTGACCTTTCACATTTTATGGAAATTGTTTTTTTTTTTTTTTTTTTTTTTCAAAACTCATGCCATTGACTTTTGTTTTAAGTGGCCGGTCAAGTTGTATTCGTAGTGATTGTCATCGAAAAATGTTTAAAATACAATCGATTTTGTATTGTTTTGTTTAATTTTGTTTAACTAACGAGTTATAGATGTTGACATTTTTTCAAACAAATCATATTTTCACTTTATGCAGGCAGCGGAGATTTTGAATATGACAAATATTTTGGGAGTTATAGATCAATATTTTTTAATTTTAATGAAAATACACTTAAATTGTCTTTAAATATAAAATTTCCCTTAAAGGGAAATTTTTAAAATATAAGGAAAATTTCTATATTTTTGTAAAATTTAGCTTATTAATTAAATTTTAACAAAATTATACAGAAATTAATATAAATTTTTCAAAAACTAAAATTTTCCTTAAAGGGAAAAAATATGGAGAATTTCTAAACTAGTTTTAAATTTTTCTTATTTAATTAATTTGAAGTAAAATTATGAAAAAAATAATAAAATTTCCCTTAAGGGAAATTTTTAAAATATTAGTAATATTTCTAAATTTTTGTAAAATTTCTCTTATAAACTATATTGAAACAAAATTATGGAAAAATTAATAAAATTTCCTCAAAAACTTAAATTTCCTTTAAAGGGGAATTTTTTAAAAATAAAGGAAATTTTTAAATTGGTATAAAATTTCTTTTATAAACTAAATTGAAACAAAATTATGGAAAAATAAATAAAATTTTCTCAAAAACTAAAATTTCCCTTAAAGGGAAATTGTTAAAATATAAGGGAAATTTCTAAATTTTTGCAAAATTTCTTTTATAAACTAAATTGAAACAAAATTATGGAAAAATTAATAAAATTTTCTCAAAAACTAAAATTTCCCTTAAAGGAAAATTTTTAAAATATAAGGGAAATTTCTAAATTTTTGCAAAATTTCTCATATAAACTAAATTGAAACAAAATTATGGAAAAATTAATAAAATTTTCTCGAAAACTAAAATTTCCTTTAAAGGGAAATTTTTTAAAAAGAAGGGAAATTTCTAAATTGGTTTATAATTTATCTTATTAATTAAATTTAAACAAAATTATGGAAAAATTAATAAAATTGTCTGTAAAACTAAAATTTCCTTTTAGGGAAATTTTTTAAAAAGAAGGGAAATTTCTAAATTTGTGTAAAATTTATCTTATTAATTAAATTTAAACAAAATTATAGAAAAATTAATAAAATTTTCTCAAAAACTAAAATTTTCCTTAAGGGGAAATTTTTGAAAAAGAAGGGAAATTTCTAAATTGGTGAAAAATTTATCTTATTAATTAAATTTAAACAAAATTATGGAAAAATTAATATAAATTTTTCGAAAACCAAAAATTCCCTTAAAGGGACATTTTTAAAAAAGAAGGGAAATTTCTAAATTCTTATAAAATATGTAAATGAAACTTTCAAAAATTGTTGATATTTAAATAATAACAATATTAAAGAAAGTTATTAAAAATTTACCAAAATATAAAAATTCCCTCTAAGGAAAATTTACTTATACAAAGGAAATTTTCAAAATTTCGTATTTTTATATATATTTTCAAGTTAAAATACAATTTATGACAAATTGTTAAATTGAATTATCCCTCTTAGGAAAATTTCCAAAATTTTATAAAAATTATTTAAAAAAAACTTAAAAATAAGATTTTCCAATTAAAATTTCTAACATTTTATTTAATTTCAATGTTTTATTTAAATCTAAATAAATTACTAAGGGCCAATATCGCAACCTCCGATTATCGTTTAACAGGTGGATATATTGCCGGTTAAAATAATTTTTGTATGTAAAATGTCAATTTATCGTTATGATAAAACATAATCAGACAATGAGAAAACTTTTTGAACTTTTATAAAGATTAATTTTTAAATTAATAACAAACTCTCGAGCAAAATTATTGCATAACATTAAAACAAGTTCGTTTTCTAAGTCTTTTGATTTTTCATGAATATTCATGGTAAATTAAAGACTTAATGTTAATATTAATTTCATTTACATAAATATTTAAATAAAACACCACAAAAACAAACAAAATAAATGACTATATCCAAGAAATTGTTACATAAGAAAGTAAAAACTGTATGCAAAATAACTGTGACTTCCTTTCACACTGTAAACTCCATGAAATGCTAAATAATTCCCATGAATTTCATAATAAATAAACCAACGTCTCCAACAACTAGAAAAGAGAAAAAAAAACAAAAACACTTACCTTTTCAACCTAAATACAGCAAGAACTACAATATTTACTATGAGTAAAAATTAAATGAATGAATGAAATAAATAAAAACCAGACATAATATGACTAACGTGTCATGTTTAACATTAAATTGTTGTTGTTGTTGTTGTAGTGGCAGTAGCAAACTTTAGAAGTTGTTAACAAGGCCACTGTTCGAAATAAAAGCCAACAACAAAGTTAGTTCTATCCCAGCAGCCACAACAAATTGTCTGGCGAGGTTCTTGCAAACAAATTGTCTTTTAAACTCACATACACAGATACTCACAACAACAACAAAATTACTAAAATAAATAAACTATAAACACGTGAGCTGATTAGAAGCAGGAACAACAAAAAGAACGTTAAAGTAAAAAAGAATAAATGGAATAGCTGTAGCAGCAGCAGCAGCAGACGTAGTAGTGCTGTTAGTAATTTGTTGCTGTTGTTTTTTATTGCTGCTGCTGCATTATTGTTCTTTGGGTTAATAGCACACTTGTCTTGTCCAATAACTTTAGCACATGGTAAAAGATGTTTTATGACTGTATTTAAAAAAAAGTCTAGAGTCAATGTTGTCTCTCCATAAAATAAAAAAACGAAAAACTTTAAAAAGAAGTCTAAAATCATAATAAACTATAAAGTTTAAGAGAATAATTTGCTAGTTTTAAAATTTATGAATTAAGAGAGGCAATGAGTGTGTTTAAAAGTTAGAGAGTGTTAAGATAAGATGTTGTGATGATTTATTTGTAAACGAGTTGCCAGTTAACGGGGAAATGTTTTAGTTGAAAGTGGTAATGTTTTGTGTAAACAATTCACAAGTGTTGCAAACAAACTTAGATATTGTGAATGAACAGTTTAGAGAACCAAGCAATTTTTTCCTCGTTTTTAAACTAAAATGGGAAGAGAATGGAACATAATATTATTATTGGAAAACATTATTGAACTTGTAAACAATTTCCAGTTATTAGGATAGAATAAACACCAACTATTATGAATGAACAGTTCTCGAAACATTCACGATATAAAATATAGCTGGGATACAACATTTATACGATGACATCGTCCAAAGATCTTTGGATCGACAACCGTAGTCTCTATATACAACTCTCTCACTCACAATAATAGAAACCAAGTTTTTTATCACTTTAAACACTTAATTCTCTATCATTCGAGATACCTCGTCATAAAAATTGAAATCTCTTTACCTTTTATGTATCCAGATAAGTTCGAGGATCGAATAAACCGATGTTTAATTTTACTTATTCATTACACATATATAAAAGCTCAATGTTGTAAAAATATAGTGAGAAAGATTGCTTAGTCAGTTTTAAACAAAAACCAGTAGTTATAGATTAGCAAGAAAAGCTGAACCCATTGTAGAACCCACGAGCAAGAATAGATCCCTTAAACGACACTTGAAATTTCCAAATAAAACCAACCAGTTTCTCTGATAATGAGATGAATGGATGGATCAACATACATATATAAAAGCTCAGAGTTTTGAAAAGTTAGAGAGAGATTGCTTAGTTAGTTTTAATCAAAAAAACAGTTGAAAGTTGTTATCGATTTGCAGTAAAAACTAAACCTTCTAGGTAGAAGGGATCAACAGTTGATACTTCTAAATTAAGGCAACCAGATTCTGCGACAATGATATGGATGGATTTGAGATATATTCTGAACAACTTCTTCGAACCTACAAGGAGTAAAGCTTTATAAATCCCTTTAAAAGGATTTGATTTTCTCCTTTAACGTAGGTATCTTGGGCAATAAAGATATATCGACATATCCCAGAAACGCTAATTATGTGTCAACTGGATTAACTTGAAGCTTCAAGAAATAAAGCTTCAAGCTCCAAAACGGTTTTGATCTTTCCCCTTTAATGTGTTTGTCTTGGCCAATTCATCAGCTATACAATTATTATTATCGAAACCCATAATTGATATATCCTAGAATGTAGCATTGTAATCATTCCCTCATATCTCTTGCGAATCTATAACGGGCGCCAAAAGACGATTTTTTCTATTCTTTTTTTAAAGCAGCTTTTTTAGAAATTGAAATATATGTCTCTTTCTCTCATTGAATTAGTTACTGATCCATCATTATATCTCATAAAAACCAAAGTCTCTCGATCTCTTAGTTATAGTAGCAATATACAGTTAAGTTCAGTCAATAACATTTAATCTGCTCTTTGTTCAATCTTGATGCATGTCTTAGGATTCTTTTGAAGAGATCGTTCTCTCCAAATAGATTAGAAAAGATAAACAACAAACAACAAAACCTTGATACGTGTTTATTTTTGTTTAAATGTGCAGGAATCCTTCAAAATTATTTCTATTTCGGCGATAGACTATCGAACACTTGGTTCCAATAACTTATCAGAAGGAATTTGCAATCAAACTTGAACTTTTTAACACCTCTAACTACTCTTAATGACAAATAAAAGATCTTTTGGAGATTTTGCTTACTTTCAATAAGTCTTTGAAAATAACTTACAATCTGGCATCTCGCGCCTCATTATTACTATGATTTTATGAGTGTTTGTATGTATATTTAGAAAACTGTCAAGTTAACAGCTTTCTTTTAGCCACAGCTAATAAACCAAGCAACTAACAACATTCACTTGTAACCAAGACTTGTTCGAAGCATCTACTTTAAGTTTAAAATAACGCAGAAAAATAATAAAATCAAAAGAAAAACGAAAGATACATTTAAAATTATAAAAAAAGAAAAGAAAAACAACAGTAACAACAATAATAATAAAAATAATAAAAAAAGAAAAACAACTTTATAGAGTGAAACTTTTTTTCTCAGTTGATTTGTTTTCAAAAAAAAAATTAAAAATTATTATAAAAATTAAAAAAATTTAAGTAATGGCTCACATTAAATATTATAAAAAAAGGTTAAAATTTTAAACAATTATCTTTCAAAAATGTTAAATAAATTATTGATTAATAAGTTTTCTTTTCTCTTTCTCATTACAGTTAAAAAAATTGTGTGTGCATTTTATTTATGTTCATCCAAAACTTCGGACGTTACGGTATAAATTAAGGATCTTTAAAACTATCTCCCTATCTACTTTTTTTCACACACCCCCCTCTTAAAACCACAACACACATACACACACAATGGGACGACAACATAGGCATAGATCAAATTGGCTGGCGTTATTTTGTTTAGTGTTAACCCTAAAAGTGAGTATTTTACAAAAAATCTTATTCATATGTTTAGCCGAAAGAAAATAAATATTTAAAAAGTGAAATTTATTTATAATTTAAAATTTTTTTGTATGTAAACAAACAAAAGTAACTGTTTTTAAACATTTTTTTATTTTTATTACTAACCCATTTCATTTGTTTCGAGAAAAAAAAAATATTAAACAAAAATCTAACATTTATTTAAATGCAAATTTATTGAATGTTTTTTTTTTCTCTAACAATACGGTTTATAAGAGAAAGAGTTTAAAGCAGATGGAGAAGAAAAAAAAACTATAAACTATAGTAATTCAAATAAATTCCCTCATTCATTGATGTGTTTGAATTCATACATACATAGATTATGTATCTATTGGATATGCTTTACATACATATATAATATTTATATAGATTTGTTTACATATTTATACACTAAGAAAAATTTTTTTTAAAATTACAGTTCGTACCCAAGTTTAAGTTACACAGATCATGCAAGGAAAAATCAGTACTTTATTTATTTTAACACCAAAAAACACCGCAGTACCCCCAGGACATACATATTAAGTACTTTTTATTTCATAAATTTTTGCTAATTATCCCATATAAGAGTCAATAGATAAGTTCATAGACTAATCAATAGTCAATATATAGTTAATCAAGTCAATAGACAGTCACATCCGATGACTAGTCCACAGACTATCATATAAACTAGTCCGTAGTCCATAGTAGTATAGACTAGTTTATAGTCTAGTACATTGAGAAGTCAACTGAGCAGAACAAATACTAGTCAATAGACTAGTATATAGACTAGTTTTATAGACTAATTTATAGTCAGTAGACTAGTCCATAGACTAGCATATTAGCTATTCTATAGTCTAATCCATACTCTAGCTCATATACTAGTCAATAGACTAGTTTATAGACTAGTCAATATATTATTTTATAGACTAGTCAATAGACTACTTTATAGACTAGTCAATAGACTACTTTATAGACTAGTCAATAGACTAGTTTATAGTCTAGTTCATCTAGTTCTAGAAGAGAATTGACCAGACCAAATACTAGTCAATAAACTAATAATCAGACTGTCCATAAACTAGTCTATAGACTAGTCCATAGACTTTATAGTAGTCTTTGACTTGAGTAGTCCATATATTAGACTAGTCCATAGTCTTGTCAGAAGTCAATACTCCAGTTCATAGACTAGATAGCACTAGTCCATAGATTAGTTAATAGACCAGTCTATTAACAAGTCACTTGACCAGTCCAAATACTAGTCATCAGACTTGTCCATAAACTTGGCAATACTCTACTTCATTGACTAATCGAAGACTAGTAAAAGCAGCAACAAAAAGGTTTTCCCAAGAGGAATCATAAAAAGAGTTAGTTTTCCGCCCATCTGGTGAGTAACTTAAGTACTTTGTTATCGGTCCTTATCTTTAAAATGTTTTCCATTTACTATTCTCTTTTTTCTTAATGAAAACTTTAAACTGTATATTCTACTTGATTGAGCAATCAAAGACTGGTAAAGACAATAATATAAAGGGTTTTCTTTCCAAAAGGAATCATACGAAGAGTTAGTTCTCCCCCCTTTGGTGTGTAACTAAAGTACTTTTGTTATCGGTCCTAATCTTTAGAATGTTTTGCATTTACTGTTCGCTTTAATTCTTAATGAAAACTTTAAACTGTCTTTTATAGTCTAGTTCATTGAGAAGTCAATTGAACAGACCAAATACTAGTCAATAAAGTAATCATAACACTTGTCCATAAATTAGCCCATAGACTTTACTACATTGAGTAGTCTCTAGTCTTGTCTATTCAGAAGTCAATACTCCAGTTCATAGACTAGTTAACAGACGAGTTTATAGACTAGTCCATAGATTAGTTAATAGTCCAGTACATTAACAGGTTAATTGACCAGTCCAAATACTAGTCATCAGACTTGTACATAAACTAGTCAATACTCTACTTCATTGAGCAATCAAAGACTGTTATAGGCAGCAATAGGAATCATAAAAAGAATTAGTTCACCCCCATCTGGTGAGTAACTTGAGTACTTCTGTTATCGGTCCTAATCTTTAGAATGTTGCCCATTAACTGTTCACTTTTATTCTTAATGACAATTTTAAAATGCTCTCGGTAAATTCGACGATCGAATAAACTGTCTTTTAATGATGTTTAACGTTATCTCCAATCACAATTTTATGTTTATATTCACCATATATAGAAGCTCAATGTTATGAAAAGCTAGAGAAAGTTCCTAGTTTTTATACAAAAAAGTAAGTTGAAAGAAGTTTTTGATGAAAAACTGAAACCATTGTAGAACCCATGTCATTTAATCCACACTTGATACTTCCAACTTAAACCAACCAGATTCCCTGATAATGGTATGAATGTTTCTAGTTTATATTCTTTTCATAACTATATGGAGATAAGCTCAATTCTTTTCATAAAAGAATCCATAAAACAATTGACTTGTTCTCCCTAATAGTATTAATCTACTCCATTTAATGATACTTTCTTGAACAAACCCATCAGCTATACAGTTATCATGACTAAAGGTCCATATTTGAGATATACTAAAATGTTTCATTATAATCTTCCTTCGGAATGACGGAATAACACTTTTTTCAAAAATTTTCCCGGATTACTGAAGCAAAATCTCCTTATACTATAAAAAACAATATTTTTTTCCTTTCGCAGTGAACTTTTCTTCAAGTGTAACTAACATTTTTATAGACTCGTCTAATAAAACGGCACATATTATACTCGAACAATATTCTTTTTAAAAGTAGACGCACAAAAATAGTTAGAATAAGAAATTAAAATACATTTAGAGAAACATACATAACAACAAATGAAAATCAGTTTTAAATCAAAAACATACTATTTCTAATGATAATCGGTGAAAAAATAATGATAAACATGAGATGAATTGCGAAGATGAGAAAAATGACTGAAGAAAGAAAAAAAGACTGTTCGACATTCAGCATTGACCGTTACGCATGCATTTGCAACTTCCAACGTATGTTTATTCCAGCACATGTAGTCTAAACGTTGGCATTTACAACCGTTTCAAAGCTGTAGTTGAAATAACAAAAAAATAGAGTGAGTATTGTTGCTGGTCTTGGTTAGCTATGTAAGACTAAAAGTAGTTGGAAAATACATATGTATTGAACATTTGATTTGATTTTTGAATTCACAGTTGACTGCATAATTATTTATTTTTGGAGGAACAATTTTTCAACAGTTTTATAAATAGATATTTTGGAGTTTTTTTAAACATATTCGGGTTATAGTTATCTTTAAGTTAAAAGGCTTTGTCTAGTCTATAAATTTATCTGGAACTTAAGGTTCCAAGTTTCAAAGTCTAAAAAATTACGATTTTTTTTCATTCCTCGAAAAAAGTTAAAGTCTTCCTCAGAACACTTTGAACCTCTGTCAACGAACTTTAACTCCGCAAAGGTTCCAAGTTTCAAAGTCTAAAAATTACGATTTTTTTCATTCCTCGGAAAAAGTTAAAGTTTTCCTCCGAACACTTTGACGACTTCAATCTTCGTGGTCCATCAATGGTGACCAGAAAGAGAGCTATTTCATGGAGACTAAATAACACCTGCTTTGCTATAAACCCAAATTTCACGAAGGCTTTATATAAAATGTATTGATCTGTGTAGAATACAACTTCGTAATCCATGTCTCTCATGTTTAGGAAGTCAAGAAAATCAAGTATTCTTCCCTACATGAGAGTTATATTTCTCTGAATTTATATTTTAATTAGGGTTCTATAAATCGACTTTCGAATAACCGAACAATCGACTTTTTGTCGAAAAATGTCGAAGTCGACTATTTTGTTCCAAAAAAGTCGATAACTGGACTATCGTCTGTGAAAGAAGTCGAAAAGTCTGAAAGTCGATAAGTCGAAAAGTCGTAAAAAGTCGTAAAAAGTCGTAAAAAGTCGAAAAGTCGGAAAAGTCGAAAACTCGATAATTGTAGAAAAGTCAAAAATTGTCGAAATTTTTAAAAAAGTAGAAAAAAAATGTCAAAAAATCTAAAATAGTCGTAAAAAAGTCGAAAAGTCGAAAAAAATCGAAAAGTCGGAATAAGTCGAAAATAGTCCAAAAGTCGAAAAGTCGACTATTTATAAAATACTTATAGTCGAAAAGTCTAAAAGTCGACTTTTAATTAAATGAAAAAAGTCGTTTTCAACTATAGAACCGTAATTTTAATACAAATTGAATTCTCAGGAAAAATGTTAGAATTTGTCCTAAATTAACCAGAGTTTTAGAAGGGGTGCAAACTAGTGCTGTAATATTCTACTACTTTTGATTACTCAATACTACTCAATACTTTTCGTTTGGGTACTCAATACTTCTCGATACTTTTAACGGTTTATTTTAAATTAAAAACGAGGAATTTTTCCTTTTTTTTAAGTAAAGTTAGACCAAACATCACACCTCTTTTGAGACATTTTATTTTTTTTAGGTTGCGTCAATAAATATTTGTTACTTTTTAACTATTATTGCAGTTTTTAAATTATTTTTACATTGATTTGATATTGCTAAGAGTTGCATTTCTAATAATGATATGATCTGTATTAGTTGTAGAGCTGTATTTTTTCACATCGTAGCCGTTAAATTTAAATAAGTTAATTCCATATACAAGTCTGAAAGTATTGAGTAACTACTTTTTAGTATTGAGTACCCAAAAAAAATAGAGCAAATACTCGATACCCGCTACTCAATACTTTAACAGCACTAGTGCAGGCAGAAACACTCCAGATTCTAGAACAGCAACTTTGGAACTTGCAATGTTGCCATTACTTCTGTGGGACATTGTTGTGATTCCAAAGTATTTCTATAAAGTTTTCAAGGACTGTTCTAAGGAAGATAGAGAAGCTTGTTCTCTAAATATTCCCTACAACTAGTTCCGAGAATGACAAATTTGAAAAAACTGGTTCCAGAACTATTCCACATAATGATTGTCGACTTCAAAACCTTTCCATAGCACCAGTACCGAAGGCAACAATTTTGATTCGAAATCACAGGACTCAAGACCAAAATAGAAGGAAAACAGGCGTTCTAAACTAGTTGTGCAACTGATAGATTTGCAGCAATATTTTCTTAATATTTTTTAAATTGCCGACAAAACACTCATGACTTAAAAGCAAAAATTGCATTATTTCCTTTAAAAATGTTAAATATCGTGTTTTTTTTGCAAGTATTCGCATTAATTTAAGAAAACAATTTCTTTTTTTTTTTTTAATTTCCTACAAATCCATCAAAAAATAGTGAAAACTAAGACATCAAACTCAAACGAAAAAAACACCTACTTCACAAATAATACTGCACCGCAAATGAAGACAATTTTCAATTTTTGTTTTTTCAAAATTATTGAACCAAATTCTGTAATTAGTTGTTTATTATAACGATCACATGTTGGCAACAAGTTTAGTTTTTAAGCAAATTATAGTTGAAATATTTATTAAAGCTATAACTAGCAGCAATTATTAATGAAAATTTTGCTAAAATTTTACCAATAAAAAATGCTTGAGGAGGTGTTTGTGTTATTGTTGCAGTTGTTGTTTTAATTCAAGTATGAATTATAGCTTGTTGCAGCTACGGATAGTTTTCATTTTTTTGTTATACATATAAACTACAAGATACGAATATGCATTTCTTTATAAAATTATTTTATTTTTGTATTTGTAGTTTTTTATTCATTAATCTTAATTTTTTCATACATTTGGCATGCTCTAACAAACAACTCTCTTGTTTTTTGTTGCTATTTTTTGGGTTTTTTCTGTTTTTGTTTTGTAAATTATTATTATTGTTATTATTGTTGTTTAATACTCGTATGAATTTAGCGAAAATGCAGTTATGCTCTGATTTGTACCAGTTTCAACTTTCTTTCATTCACTTTATAATAAATAAATATATCTCAGTTTTTGTTTTCTACTTCAATCTTATGTTTATTTATTTCTTTACGCAGTTTTTCTTCTATCTGCTTATGCACATACATACGATTAAATTATGATATTAAATATTTTGATAAAACTAAAAATGCAATATTGTGTTAATTGTGTTTAAATTATTGTAGAATTTAACACAAGAATATAATTTAATTGAAACTGAAATTTTAAAACAAATTTCTTATAATAAAACAAATTGGATCAAATAATTTTGTAAGAAATAATCTGTAATTCATGGAGATAACCCAATTTTAAAACTACATATTCAGCCATATTCTAGATATTGATTACGTTTCTGCATTCAGTTCCGCAAAATATGTCTGTGTTCATCTATAGTGGATAGACGTGTTTTAAATCGCTCTCACAGGAAAATAACATTGTGAATATAAATTCTTAATAAAAATATAAAAAAGATAAGTAACAGCGAATGGACGCTAATTAAATACATACTTATTTATTTTTAATATTAAAAATACATTTAAATTAAATAAATTGTCGTTTTTGTTAATGCAATTATTAACAAAACAATTTATAAAAAAGCAAAAAGTATACAAAAAGAAAAAAATAACAACAAAACCTTAAATAGAGTGTAGTGTGTGTTATTGTGCATGAGTTTCTCTAACTCTCCAACAAGTGAAAGGAGGCTCAGTAGCAATGGAAAAAATGCATACTTTGTTATGAGCTCTCCATGCAACAACAACAATAATTATGACCCAAAAAATCATAAAAACTATTTAAGTGTAAGAACAACAACAAACGAGAGATCTCCTCTCTCAAGTGCGCCAAAACAGAACAATTGTGTAGATAATAGCGCAAAAGAAAAAATAAATAAACAAACAACAGATTCAAAAACAACAACAAACGAGAGATCTCCTCTCTCAAGTGCGCCAAAACAAGACAATTGTGTGGAAGACAAAGCAAAAGAAAAAATAGATAATCAAACAACTGATTCAATGGTTGATGTAAATAGTAATGCTAATGTGAACAATATCACAAATAGTACCAATAACAATATTAACACTGTGAAAACCATTAATGATAAGGAGGGTCACTCAAGCCCAATGTCAAAGAATACTGGTGCCATACCAAAAAATACTCCAAATTTATTGAGCTCGCATAAAACGCAAAAGATCCAAACGGGAATGGACCGTTATGTCACTTATGCAAAACGTAAGTCCAGCCCTAGGACTTCAAAATTGGAACCAAATCCAAAACAAGCGAAAACAAATTCCGTAAGTCAAAATCGTTTTGCACTGCTTGATAACCAAGAAAGTGAAAAAGTACCATCCATGACTTTAAAAGACCAAAAGCCACCTCCCCTCTATTTGCGCGAACCTACCACCAATCTATTGGTAAATAAGTTGTCCCAACTTGTAGGCAAAGAAAATTTCCATGTAGTCTCTCTACGGAAAGGAAACATTCAGGAAACAAAAATACAGACTTATTCAGAAAAGTCTTTTAGAACAATAGTTGATAGTTTTGATTCTGAGAAAAGAAATTATTACACGTATCAACTAAAAAGTGCAAAGGGTTTGACAGTAGTTATCAAAGGTGTAGACAGCTCTGTACCAACTGATGACATTAAAAAGGCGCTAGAGTCTGAAGGTTATGAAGTGAAGTCCATTCACAATATATTTAACAAGGACAAAATTCCCCAACCAATGTTTAGAGTTGAAATTACTTTTAACTCTTCACAATTGAAAAAAAAGGGTGATACTCATCCAATATACAGTTTAAGATATCTTCTCAATCGCAAAATAACTGTAGAGGAACCCATTAAGCGCAGAGGTCCTCCTCAATGCCTAAATTGCCAAGAGTTCGGTCACACCAGAACTTTCTGCAAATTACCATCTGTTTGTGTGAGATGCGGAGACATCCATAAGAGTCAAGATTGTCCTTACCCAAAAACAGATAACAATAAAAGAACATGCAGTAACTGTGGTCAAAATCACACTGCTAACTATCGCGGATGTCCAGTATATCTACACATCCAACAATCAAATAAGGCCAGAAGACCTTTATATGCTCAATATAAAGCTTCTAACTTCCCAAGCCTTCCTAATACTTCTAGTGCTCAATATAGAAGTATCACAAATAAAAGCAATCAGAATAAATCGTATGCCCATACGACAAAAGAGGGTTCCGTTACCCAAATGAATGCAAATCAAACTTCTAGTGCCCAATATAGAAGTCTTACAAATAAGAATAATGAGAATTTGCAATCAAACAATGAAAATAATGCCCCATTATTTTCATATGCACATGCATTAAAAGAGGGTGTGCCTGCACCCGAAACAAATTCTCAAAGCTCTATTGAGAATCTAATTCAAACCATGAACAGTTTCATGGCAAATATGCAAAATATGTTTCAACAATTAATGCAGAATCAAAGCATGCTCATGCAGATCCTGCTAAATAAAAAATGAATTCTCTAAGAATTTGTTTTTGGAATGCTAACGGCCTTAGCCAACACAAGAATGAAGTAGAACAATTCCTGCTACTTCAGGAAATTGACGTACTACTCGTCTCTGAAACACACTTTACCCTAAAGAATTGTTTCAGAATTAATGGATACTACACTTATGATACAAAACATCCAAGTGGCAGAGCCCTTGGTGGAACAGCCATTTTAGTGAGAAAAAATATTAGACATTTCCCAATGCCAGAATACAAAAAGGACCATATCCAGGCCACCTCTATAAATATACCTGATAGTCGAGTTACAATATCTTCAATATATTGTCCTCCTAGGTATAATGTTAATCGAGAGCAGTTTCTCGAATACTTTAAAACTCTTGGCCCAAGATTCATAGCAGCTGGTGATTATAATGCAAAACATACATTTTGGGGCTCTCGCCTCATTACTCCCAAAGGCAGACAATTGCTAGAAGCAATATCGTACAACAGACTAGATGCCATATCTAGTGGCCAACCTACCTATTGGCCTACAGACCTCAATAAGATTCCCGATCTAATTGACTTTGCTGTAATCAAAAATATAAAACGAGAATTTATTTCAGTGATCCCTTCATTGGACCTCTCGTCAGACCACTCGCCTACAATTTTAACGTTATTAGAAACCCCAAATAAATTGGAAAACTATTGTTCTTGTTTCCCTAACAAGAAAACGAACTGGTTAAAGTATAAAATGTATGTTAGCTCACACCTGCCACAAAACATTTCATTGAAGAATGACCATGAAATACAATTCGCTGTCGATATATTTACGGATATCTTACAAGATGCTGTCAAAGTGTCTACACCCCAGTCACCTTGGGAGACTTCAAAAAATCGAAATGTCCTAGGAACATTGAGTCTCTTATTAAAGAAAAGAGAACACTCAGACGTCAATGGCAACAATCACGATCTCCAAACATAAAGGTTAAACTTAATCAGTGCCAAAGAAGACTTCACATCGCTTTAAAGGATAATAAGGAATCTAATCTGAGAAATTATCTCAAAAACTTAGACCCTACTAAGAAAACAGAATATAGTCTCTGGAAAGCTGTTAAAAATATGCAGTGCCCTATTGCATATGAGTCACCTATACGCCTCCAGAATGGTCAATGGGCAAGAAATACGTCAGAAAAAATTGAAGCATTCGCCAATCACTTGGAGAATGTGTTTACTCAAATGATACAGATTCTTCTATTAGTGCTAACATTATAAATAATGTGGTTCCACACCCAATAAAATTCCGGTTCTCTACCGTGAAGATGACAATCAAAGGTCTAAAGGCAGGAAAATCACCTGGTATAGATAAAATTACTACCACGATGATAAGTAACCTGCCCAATTCAGCACTGAGAATTATTTTGTTCATCTTTAACTCGATGCTACGTATTGGATACTTCCCTAACTCATGGAAAGTATCCGAGATTGTTATGATACCAAAACCGGGGAAAGATGTCACTCAAGTGACATCATACCGTCCCATTAGCCTGTTGTCTTTATTCTCAAAACTTTTTGAAAAGTTATTGCTTGAAAGCCTTTTAGTACACTTTAACGATAATCGCATTATTCCTGGCCATCAGTTTGGTTTCAGAAGAAAGCACAGCACTATCGAACAGGTACATCGAATAACAACTCTTATTCGGAAGGCCTTCGAGAGCAAGCAATATTGCTCTGCATTATTCATAGATATTTCTCAAGCTTTTGATAAAGTCTGGCACGATGGACTAATACACAAAATTATCACATTACTACCTGCGAATGTTCACAAACTGCTTAAAAATTACATATATGAAAGATCTTTTCAAATCAGATCTAAAGATGTGATCTCTTCACGTCGAAAAATATCTGCTGGAGTACCCCAGGGGAGTATTCTAGGTCCGCTCCTATATATTTTATATACTGCAGATATGCCAACGAGCGCACTGACTCACACATCTACATTTGCGGATGATACCGCTTTTGTAAGCATGCATGCAAACCCTTCAATAGCTTCTGAACAACTCCAGTTTCACATCGGCGAATTGGAAAAATGGCTGGACAAATGGAAAATAAAAGTCAATGCTACAAAATGTACTCACGTTACATTTACTTTAAGAAGGGAAAATTGTCCTCCCGTGCAGATAAACAATATAAAAATTCCTGAACAAAGCCATGTGAGATATCTTGGTATCCACCTTGATCGCCGCTTAACATGGACTCACCACATTGAAGCCAAGGTTACACAAATAAAATTAAAGTCAGCTCAATTGTACTGGCTAATTGGACCACGGTCTGCTCTAGACTTGGAGTACAAAGTGCTTTTGTACAAAACAGTTATAAAACCGATATGGCTATACGGCATTCAACTGTGGGGAACAGCCTCCTCATCTAATGTTGAAAAATTACAAAGAAAGCAGTCAGCACTGTTAAGGTCAATAACAGGTGCCCCGTGGTACATTCGCAATAGTAATATTCATAGGGATCTCAATGTCCCCATAATACGCGAGGAGATCAAACTCTCTTGTTTAACCTACCTGTCGAAACTAATGGATCACCCAAATCCCCTTGCCAGGGAGTTGCTGTCATTTGAGGGTCATAGACGACTGAGAAGAACGGAAACATTGGATTTTGCCAGATAATCAAATTATCGAGAACTTTTGTTGAAATTGCAGTGGCAATAACGACGTTAGTTATAGTTTAGGTTAAGATTTCAATACTTATTGTAAATTTCTATGTAAGAAAGATTCAATAAATAATAAGTAAAATGAAAAAAAAAAAAAAAAAAAAAAGTTCCGCAACGATCAAAAAAAAAAAGGATTCCCACAAAAATCGGAATCGTAAGAAAAAGAGAAAAACAATTCCATTTCATTTAAATGTTTTACGAGAGAAGAAGACTCTAGTCTAGAGTCTTGTTTAGGGTCTTGTGTACAGTCTAGTTTAGAGTCTAGTCTATAGCGTAGTTTAGAGTCTAGTCTAAAGTGTAGTCTAGTCTACAGTCCAGTCTAGGATCTAGTCTAGAGTCTACTCTAGAGTCTAGTCTAGAGTATAGTCTAGTGTCTAGTCTAGAATATAGTCTAGTGTCTAGTCTAGAGTATAGTCTAGAGTATAGTCTAGAGTCTAGACTAGAGTCTAGTCTAGAGTCTAGTCTAGAGTCTAGTCTAGAGTCTAGTCTAGAGTCTAGTCTAGAGTCTAGTCTAGAGTCTAGTTTACAGTCTAGTTTACAGTCTAGTTTACAGTCCAGTTTACAGTCTAGTTTACAGTCTAGTTTACAGTCTAGTTTACAGTCTAGTTTACAGTCTAGTTTACAGTCTAGTTTAGAGTCTAGTCTAGAGTCTAGTTTAGAGTCTATTTTAGCCTAGAGTGTAGTCTAGACTAGACTCCAGTCTAGAGTCTATAGTAAAGTCTATACTCCTGTCAATAGTCCAATTAATAGTCCAGTCTATAGTCTAGAATAGTCCAGTCTATAGTCCAGCCCATAGTCTAGTCTGTAGTTCAGTCTACAGTCTAGTCTGTAGTCTAGTCTATAGTCCCGACTATAGTCCAGTCTATAGTCCAGTCCATAGTCTAGTCTATAGACTAGTCTATAGTCTAGTCTATAATCCAGTTCATAGTCTAGTCTATACACTAGTCTATAGTTATTCTACAGTCTACAGTCTAATCTATAGTTTAATCTATAGTCCAGACTATAGACAGTCTATAGTCCAGTCCATAGTCTAGTCTATAGTCTAGCCTATAGTCTAGTCTACAGCCTAGTCTACAATCTAGTCTATAGTCTAGTCTAAAGTCCAGACTATAGTCCAGTCTATAGTCCAGTCCATAGTATAGTCTATAGTCTAGCCTTTAGTTTAGTCTACATTCTAGTCTACAATCTAACCTATAGTCTGGTCTATAGTCCAGTCCATTGTCTAGTCTATAGTTATTCTACAGTCTAGTCTACAGTCTAATCTATAGTCCAGCCTATAGTCCAGACTATAGTCAGTCTATAGTCCAGTCCATAGTTTAGTCTATAGTCTAGCCTATGGTTAAGTCTACTGCCTAGTCTATAGTCTAGTCTAAAGTACAGACTATAGTCTAGTCTATAGACTAGTCTATAGTCTATGCTATAGTTTAGTCTACAGTCTAGTGTACTTTTTAGTCTAGAGTTTAGTCTACAGTATAATCTATAGTCTAGTTTATAGTCTAGCCTGTAGTCTAGTCTATAGTCCTAGTCTATAGTCTAGATTGTAGTCCAGTCTGTAGTCCACTGGACTACAATCTAGTTTATAGTTTAGTCTACAGTCTAGTCTACTTTCTAGCCTAGAGTTTAGTCTACAGTATAATCTATAGTCTAGTTTATAGTCTAGTCTATAGTCAAGTCTATAGTGTAGTCTATAGTCTAGATTGTAGTCCAGTCTGTAGTCCACTTAGAGTCCAGTATATATTCTAGTCCATAGTCCAGTCTATAGTCTAGCATATAGTCTAGTTTATAGTCTAGCCTATAGTTAAGTCTATAGTATAGTCTAAGTCTAGATTGTAGTCTAGTTTATAGCATAGTATATAATCTAGTCCATAGTCTAAAGTCCAGTCTGTAGTCACTTTAGAGTCCAGTCTATAATCTAGTCCATAGTCCCAGTCTATAGTCTAGCATATACTCTAGTTTATATTCCAGTCTATAGTCTAGTTTATTATCCAACCTATAGACTAGTTTATAGTCTAGTTTTATAGTTTGGTCTATAGTGTAGTGTATTCTTAGTCCAGTCTAAAATCTATTCTGTAGTCAGTTAAAGTTCAGTCTATAATCTAGTCCAAATCCAGTCTATAATCTAACCTATAGTCTATTTTACAGTCTAACCTATTGTCTAATCCATAGTTTAGTTTATAGTCAAGTCTATGTTAAATTAAAATTATACTAACTACGCGATTTCACAAATCGATTTTGTGTAAAATTATCACACAATCTTGTAATGTTGGAAAAAGAAAACAATCAAACCCTAAACAATTAATTTCAATAGTAGACTATAGATAATAGATAATACCTTTTGAGCTTTTTAACAATAATTACAAAATATTTTACATAACCTTTTTCAATACTTAAGAAAACACATTTTTATAAAATTAAATATAATCAAAAA
>NW_023996467.1:17500-41827 GCF_015586225.1 Lucilia sericata | reverse complement strand
AACAGGAGATACGAAAAATACATTGCTGTTTGACAAACCAGAGTTTCCTACGTCGTCAAACCAATGTATTTTAAATGGGACATCAAACAAAATCTGTTTGAAGGAAAAATTCTGCAATTTTTGCAAATTCTTTATTTGATCTCTCAAAATGTGTGTAAAATGGCAGAAGATCTGCCATTTTACACACATTTTTTACACAGCCTGAAATTTGGGCAGGATGTTAGTCTCCCACCAAATGTATCCAATAAGACGGGATTTTTGGAAATTCGAATTTTTTGGGGGGTTAAAAAGGGTAAAAACGTAAATTCGGTAACCTCCAAATCCTCCTAAACTAGAAAAGTTACAAAAACAGTTAAAGCTTATCGTCGTTCATTTAAAAAAAAGCGGACAGGGTCCGGTAATTTTTTCAAATTCGGCGCTTTGGGGAATAAAACGGGTAAAAACTGTAATTTGGTACTTCTTTGCACCCCATGTATCTTTTAAACAAAAGAACATTAAAAAAACATATTTTTGAATCCTTCATAACTTGACGAACAAATAAAAATATGAATTTAGTACTTTTTGGATATTCGGACGTTTAAGGGGTGAAAATTTTAACTATTTTTTGGTACTTTTTTATGAAACATTTTGTTTTTGGTTTATTAACTTATACATATGAATACATAATAACGGGCTCCCAATACGATGTTGCAAACTTTTTGGAACAGAATTTGTATTTCGTTAATGGGGAGGAAAAAACTACAAAAGGGGTAAAAACGGGAAATTTGATTTTATTCAAGAAACACTAAATATGCTAAACGGTACCAAGTGATATTTTTTGGTACTTTTTCATTCTCCAATTGGTACTTTTTGAGTTTTCTATGATATTGAAATCGAAACATGAAATTAATAATTAAGGGACTTTTCGGAACTTTTTGGTTCTACAAAGGTACTTTTTGAGTTTTCTATAAACTTTCACCTAGAAACATGAAATTAAGCAAGTAGAGTCCGGAGTAAATGAGAATCTATAAAAGGGGACTTATTGGTACTTTATCGTACTTCGACTGGTACTTTTTTGACTTAAAACTTAGAAACATGTAATTAAGCACTTGAGAATCTATAAAAGTGGACTTTTTGGTAATTTTTCGTTCTTCAAAGGAACTTTTTGAATTTTCTATAATATTAACCTAGAAAACATGAAAGCGTGTAGAGCCCCGATTAAGTGAGAACCTGTAAAAGGGCTTTAGGCACTTTTTAAATAGAATTTTCAAATTTATTAGGTCCAAGAACTGTTTTACGATTTTGTGAATAACTTTTAAAATCCTAGCAGTATTTAAGAGAAAATTTCTTTATTGGATAGAATGGAATACAAGCTATTTCCTACATGTAATATTTGTCGCCAGAAACCATCACAACCTTTCAATTTTTAAAGATTTTTCTTAAAAACGTTTACGAGACAAGCATTTAACCGTAGGCTAGTTTATAAAATGGTTATTTTAAAGTACAGATTGCCAACTAGCTGCTTGTACAGTTTTTATAAGATTTGGATAAAAATGTAGAAGTTATAAGGTAAAACGTAAAAGTGTTTGAATTCTCCAAAATGGCAAAAGTTGAACGAACGATCAATTTTCAACTGAGTAATAGGTGAACAGAATCTGCTAGCAAGCAAATTGCTTAAAACAAATTTTACAATTTTGTTAATAACTTTTTAAATATTTGGCACATTTAAATAGAATTAAACTCATATGAAAGCTTGAAATGTAAGCTTTCTAATGATAATAATTTTTTCCGCCCACTGCCACGCCTACTTATAGAAATTATTGCATAAAGTTTAAAAACGCTTGTACCACAAAATCTTATAGATTTCTAAAGTTTCTTTTCTAACCATCTTAAAGTCCATTTTTATTCTCTATCTGCATGTGAAATTTCAAGTTGATAGCTACAGAGCTTTAGAAGTTATTAAAGTTTATTTGAATCGATCATAAACGTTTTATTCATAATATTAGGGTCAAGTCTTAAATTTACAATTTTGCTTATAACTTTTGAAATATAAGGAATATTTCTACAATATTGGGTTTATACAAAAGCTTGAAATGTAAGCTTTATAATGAAAGGTCATTTTCCGCCCACTGCCACGCCCTCTTAAGGATATTAAGGGTTGAAGTTTAAAAATGCTTATAACGCAAGAGATAAAATAAATTTACAATTTTATTTTGTTGTTACCTCAAAGTCCATTTAATTCTCTATAAGGATGTGAAATTTAAAGTTTCTAGTTGCTGTGCTAAAGTTATTACAGCTTTTTCGTAAGCGTTTTATGCTTAATTAAAACACCATTTAATTTTTAAAGTTTCAACAATGTTTTTTTTTATTATTTTTGTTTTTCTGTTTATTTTCAAATATTTTAATATTATTTTTCATTTTTTTTTCTTCTTGGAGTTTGTTGTTGTTGTTGTTGTTAATTTTTAGAAACTACTGTTTTTTAGCTTTAAGTTAAATATCACTTAAAAATATAAATATAATATTAATAATAATAATAATAATAAATTTTGTTTGTTGTATTTTTCTTTTCTCACTTTTGTGTTTTTGCAATGCAATATATAATTTATGAAAATTTAATAATTAAAATGGTTTTCTTTTGGTATTTTTTTAAAAAAAAGAGAAAAAACTTTTTATAATTGTTAAATTGTTTAAATTTTAAGAAAAATCCTCTACTAATTAAAAGCATTTAATGATTTTTTTCTTCTTTTTTCCCCAGCAAAACAAAAATTTTAACAAATCATAAAACTATTTTAACATATTTGGCTTTAAATCATAATGATAAAACAACAAAAATAAGTTTTTTTAATTAAATAAAATGTATTTTTTTACCAATAATTATTAAGTGTTTGCTTTTTGCTGTTAAATAAACTGTAAAAATAGACCTTTTTATATTTTACGTGTTTTCCTTTTTTTGTTACTTTATATAAAAACTATTTTAGTAGCTATTTAAGCATAAAAATTAAATAAATTTGTTGTAAAAATGAATTAATTTTTCTTAAACAACTTTTTTAATTATCTTTTTGCCTACTGCTTTGAAATGAATTATAATAATGAATTTTCTTTTAAATTTCCTTCAATGATAAATTCTTTGCTTTTAAGAAAACAGAAATTCAAATTTTAAACTAAATAAAAAGTTAAAGAAAATAACTGTATAATTTTAGTTAAGTTTACAATAATATTTATCATCAATCCTTTCATATATTCACACTTGTGTAGTTTAAATATTAAATATTAATTATTATATAATTAAATAATTATGTTTTATTTGTTTGTTGTTTCAAAAGTAAAATGTTTATTCACTAACAAGAGCCATTTCACGAGCTGTTGTTTGCTTAAGAGCGCTGGTAACAGATGATGTTGTTGTTAATTCCGCCGTTGCATCATCTGAGTTTGATTTTTTTAAATTATCACAATTACCGCTTATCACATCCTTAGCATCCTCATCCTCTTCTTCTTCGGCAGTCTGCCTACTCTCCTGTTCATTGTCGGCCCCTTCATTACTATTAGCATCCTCTTCGGCTTCATCGGCAAATGATATTTCTGCCTGTAGGCCACTGCTATCATTTGTCACTTTAACACCTTGTTCTACAACTATTTCCGAGCCTTGTTCCTGCTCCTGATTATTATTAACTTTATCCGTATTTGCCATATCTACCTTATCAGTTTCTTCCTCTTTTGAAACTTTATCTCCACCTCCATACACTTCTTCTTCGGGTATATCTTCAATAAGACTACGACTACCCGAACCCACTGAAGGTGATTTATTATCCAGTGAAGTGGCATCTTCATCATCTGACAATTTCCTTTGTAATATGGGATCTGATGCACGTAGCGAGATATCAGAAACACCAACACCTTCACCACTAGGCCTTAGTACTAGATATAGTAAAATATCGGATAAAGATATAATACCAATAACTTTGCGATTCTCATCGACCACCACTAGACGATGGACTTCTGCTCGTACAATACGTTCGAGTATGGTGTAGAGGGTCTCATCTAGATTACAACATTGCACACCCTCAAACCATTCATTGCGATGTTCGTTGGCTTTGCGCAATGAAACATCGAGATCGTTGTAGGTTTTTTCGGCTGCCAGGTTCTGGAAGAAGAGAGAAATTAAAGAATTTGAGGTTAATAGGGAAATGGCATAAAGACTTTATACTACACTGTAGACTTGACTATAGTCTACACTATAGACTAGAATATAAACTAATATATAGACTAGACTTTAGACTAGACTATACTATAAACTAGACTAGACTTTTGACTATACTATAGACTATAGGCTAGACTATACACTATACTATAGACTAGAAAATAGACTAGACTATAGACTAGACTATAGACCAGACCATAGACTAGACCATAGACTAGACTATAGACTAGACTATAGACTAGACTATAGACAAGACTATAAACTAGACTTTATCTTAAGACTATATACTAGACTGTAGACTAGATAATAGACTAGACTATAGACTAGACTATAGACTAGACAACAGACTAGACTAGACTATAGACTAGACTATAGACTAGACTATAGACTAGACTATAGACTAGACTATGGACAAGACTATAGACTAGACTATAGACTAGACTATAGACTAGACTATAGACAAGACTATAGACAAGACTATAGACAAGACTATAGACTAGACTATAGACTAGACTATAGACTAGACTATAGACTAGACTATAGACTAGACTATAGACTAGACTATAGACTAGACTATATACTAGACTATAGACTAGACTATAGACTAGACTATAGACTAGACTATAGACTAGACTAGACTAGACTATAGACTAGACTATAGACTAGACTACTATAGACTAGACTATAGACTAGATAATAGACTAGACTATAGACAAGACTATAGACTAGACTATAGACTAGACTATAGACTAGACTATAGACTAGACTAGACTAGACTATAGACTAGACTATAGACTAGAGACTAGACTATAGACTAGACTTTAGACTAGACTATAGACTAGACTATAGACTAGACTATAGACTAGACTATAGACTAGACTATAGACTAGACTATAGACTAGACTATAGACTAGACTATAGACTAGACTATAGACTAGACTATAGACTAGACTATAGACTAGACTATAGGCTAGACTATAGACTAGACTATAGACTAGACTATAGACTAGACTATAGACTAGACTATAGACTAGACTATAGACTAGACTATAGACTAGACTACTATAGACTAGACTATAGACTAGACTATAGACTAGACTATAGACTAGACTATATACTAGACTATATACTATACTATAGACTAGACTATAGACTAGACTATAGACCAGACCATAGACTAGACCATAGACTAGACCATAGACTAGACTATAGACTAGACAATAGACAAGTCTATAGACTATAGACTAGACTATACTATAGACTAGACTATAGACAACACTATAGACTAGACTATAGACTAGACTATAGACTAGACTATAGACTAGACTATAGACTAGACTATAGACCAGATAATAGACTAGACTATAGACAAGACTACAGACAAGACTATAGACTAGACTATAGACCAGATAATAGACTAGACTATAGACAAGACTATAGACAAGACTATAGACTAGACTATAGACTAGACTATAGACTAGACTATAGACTAGACTATAGACTAGACTATAGACTAGACTATATACTAGACTATAGACTAGATAATAGACAAGACTATAGACTAGACTATAGACTAGACAATAGACTAGACTATAGACTAGACTATAGGCTAGACTATAGACTAGACTATAGACTAGACTATAGACTAGACTATAGACTAGACTATAGACTAGACTATAGATTAGACTATAGACTAGACTATAGACTAGACTATAGACTAGACTATAGACTCGACTATAGACTAGACTATAGACTAGACTTAGACTAGACTATAGACTAAACTATAGACTAGACTATAGACTAGACTATAGACTAGACTATAGACTAGACTATAGACTAGACTATAGACTAGACTATAGACTAGACTATAGACTAGACTATAGACTGGACTATAGACTAGACTATAGACTAGACTATAGACTAGACTATAGACTAGACTATAGACTAGACTATAGACTAGACTATAGACTAGACTATAGACTAGACTATAGACTAGACTATAGACTAGACTATAGACTAGACTATAGACTAGACTATAGACTAGACTATAGACTAGACTATAGACTAGACTATAGACTAGACTATAGACTAGACCATAGATTAGACTATAGACTAGACCATAGACTAGACTATAGACTAGACTACTATAGACTAGACTATAGACTAGACTATAGACTAGATAATAGACTAGACTATAGACAAGACTATAGACAAGACTATAGACTAGACTATAGACTAGACTATAGACTAGACTATAGACTAGACTATAGACTAGACTATAGACTAGACTATAGACTAGACTATAGACTAGACTATAGACTAGATAATAGACTAGATAATAGACTAGACTATAGACAAGACTATAGACAAGACTATAGACTAGACTATAGACTAGACTATAGACTAGACTATAGACTAGACTATAGACTAGACTATAGACTAGACTATAGACTAGACTATAGACTAGACTATAGACTAGACTATAGACTAGACTAGACTTTAAACAAGACTTATGAATAGACTAGACTAAGTAGTTTTTAAATAGTTTAATAAGTTAAAATTAAATATTTTTTTAATTCTTTCATAATACTTACAATAACATCAAATTTAGCATAGATATCAACTAAACGTCCTTCGGAATCAACTAACGGTAAGGCGGATACTCTTCGCTCAACGAATTTCTTTAAAGCTGTTATAATGCTTGTATGTTCATCGGCCACTTCGATATTATCATAGGTGCCAATTTTTAAAGCACGCAATGACTTTTGCATATAAGAAGGTTTAGGCAATTCATTAATCTAAAAAGAAAACAAACACAATAAATTAATAACCTTTAAACCTTCCTTAAAAACATTACTACTTACATATAAAAACAGGAACCTTAATATACGTTTATGGGTTAATATATATAATACATTGCCCGTAGCGGGATCTATAACAGGTAATCGATGTATACGATTGTGTACGAGTATCTTAATGGCATCATATAGCGAAGCATCGGGACCGATACTAACTAATGGCATAACTTCATTATGTAAAACACCTAGAAAAAACAAAAATTTACTTAGAATAAAAAAAATTATATTTTCTTTTTTTTCCACCACTTACTTCTCCATGTATCTAATTTGTGCTCTTCCAATTGTTCTATTGAGGCATTCGGTGATTTATAATACATTCTTAAAATTTTTATAAAATCTGTTATGGTTAACATTCCAACAAATTGTTGTTTCTGTGAATCCCATAGGGGGGCGGCACGTACACCATTATATACTAAAGCATAGAATGCTTTCTTAACCAATAATTGTGTATCGAAGACAACCAATTTGGCTGAGGTTGGTATTAGATCGTAACATTTGTGGAAACGGAAAAATTTTACAAATATCTGAGAATCATCTTCTTCTGTAATAAGATAATTATAAAAATATAAATTAGTAAGAGAACACATTCTATAAATTTTAGATTTAAATAATTTTTGACACTTTAGAATTTTATAAAATTAGTTACTATTTGTAGATATAGATCTTGGTTCTATATTATTCACTTGTTTGTAAAGAAAAATAATAAAAAAGTATAATATTTTATTAAAAAAAATATCCATTTTAACTACTCTACAATCCAGGCTATCGACTACTCTACAATCCAGACTATAGATTACTCTACAATCCAGACAATAGAATACTCTATAGTCCACACTATAGACTACTCTATAGTCGACAATATTGACTACCCTATAGCCCACACTATAGACTACTCTATATTTCAGACTATAGACTACTCTACAATCCAGACTATAGAATACTCTATAGTCCACACTATAGACTACTCTATAGTCCACACTACTCTATAGTCCAGACTTTAGACTACTCTATAGTCCAGACTATAGACTACTCTATAGTACAGATTCTAGGCTACTCTATAGTCTGGACTATAGGCTATACCATAGTCTAGACTATAGACTTCTCTATAGTCCAGACTATAGACTACTCTATAGTCCGGACTATAGACTACTCTATAGTCCGGACTATAGACTACTCTATAGTCCGGACTATAGACTACTCTATACAGCAAACTATAGAGTAGTCTAGTCCAAACAATAGTCAAAGTTATAGACCAGACTACAGTATAATCTATAGAACAGTCTGTAATCTAGAATATAGGTTACTACATCGTCCACACTATAGCCTACACCATAGCCCAAAATATAGTCTATTATACAGTCTATTCGAAAGTCCAGACTATTGCATACTCCACAGTCCAGACAATAGTTTATTCTATAGTCCTGACAATATCATATTCCATAGTCCAGATTATAGTCTATTCTATAGCCCAGAATATAGTCTACTTTAAAGCTCATACTATAGTCTATTCTATAGTTCAGATTATATTCCAGATTATAGGCTATTCAATATTCCATTTATAGTTTATTCTATAGTCCAGACTATAATCTACGCAATAGTACATAGACTACTAAGACTGTAGTCTACAATATAGGTTACTATATAGGCCACACTATAGCCTACTCCATAGCCTAAAATATAGTCTATTTAATAGCCCATAGCATATTTAATAGCCCAGATTATAGTCTATTATACAGTCTATTCGATAGTCCAAACTATTGCATACTTCACAGTCCAGACAATAGTTTATTGTATAGTCCTGACAATAGCATATTCCATAGTCCAGATTATAGTCTATTCTATAGTCCAGAAAAGCTCATACTATAGTCTATTCTATAGTTCAGACTATATTCCAGACTATAGCCTATTCAATATTCCATTTCTATAGTCCAGACTACTAACTATAGACTGCAGTCTACTCTATAGTATGAATGCCATAGTCATCTCCATAGTTCAGACTATAGCCTGCTCAATAGTCCATACTATAGTCTACTCTATAGTTCACACTATAGTCTACTCTGTAGTCCTCTCTATAATCTACTCTATTTAGTACTATAGTACAGTTAAGACTGTAGTCTGCTCCATACTTCAGACAAAAAATCCAATAAAATATATTTTATTTCTTTTTCACACTATTTAAATATATTAAAACTAATGATTTTGAATTAATATCATCTGGCAACGTTGCTGAGAAGTGTTAAAGAAAACATTAATGCTACAATATGAATGAAAAAACGAAAAATTTGGCTAAGATTTTTAAAAACTTACTATTTTGTACACTTTTCTTTAAAATTTCCGCCAAACAACGTTTCCAGGCCTGGGAAACATGTTCGAATTCTTTAATACTCTCTAACGGATATATTTCAATATCTGGATTCGATTTTTGACCAGGACGAAGAACCAAACGACCGGCATGATTAGAATAGAAATGAAGTTGTAACATGCGGACGTTAAAGCGGGTTAAATAAAGTTTAAAAACAGCGCGCGGGCGTTAAAAAAAAAAAACAAAAATGAACGACCTCTCTTGAGCGTTTTAATAAACGCGTTTTAACACATTAAATACGTTTGTTAAATAAAAATGCATTTAGAACAAATTTTATCACAATAGATCAACTGAACTCAACAAAAAGAAAAAAAAAACAATTTATAATTTAAAATAATTGTTTATTTCACAGCACTAATAAATCTACAACAATAGAGAAAGAAAAAAAAACTGAAATAAATAAAGACTAGAGTCTCTAGTTGAGAAAAAAATAAAAAAAAAAAAAAACTAAAATAATAGAAAAACATTACACTACTGCAGACGACATCAAGACTATTTTATTTTATTCATTTTTTATTATTTTTGTAATTGTTGATACCTTTTAGTGGGTTTATTTTTGTTTTGTTTGCTTGTTTTTTTTTTTTGCGCTAAACGTGTGTAAATATGTATATGCATGTGTTGTTATTGTAATTAATTGTCAAGAAAATGAGACATTTAGAATGAGAGTATGTATTTGTGTGTAGTAAAATATTCCCTAAATCAATGTTAAATCACACTAATTTACAACAACAACAACCAAATTTTCAAACAAATGATTTTTCTTTCCCTCGTTTTTGTTGTTGTTTCTTGAGAAAATTTATGTTACGACAAAAATGTTTAATAATGATTTATATGCATTTGGCTAATTTAGAAATAAATAGTACAATGTTGAAAGTGTTGTGAACTTAGATGAAAAAAGCACTTTATTAGCTACAATATGTGTTTGCAATTTGACAGTCTTGTTTAGGAAGTTGTAAACAAAATAACAATATTGCCATATGAGGAGAAAAGGGATGCCAGTAAAGAAAGTTACCGTTGAAAAATTAAAATAAGAGTATCTTTTCAAGGAAGAATGGGGGAAAAACTGGTTGTTTTGAAATCCTAGAAGAGTAGTCGAAATAGCTTTAAAATGAAGATATACAGCCTAAGTTTGTTTAATTCGAGCATCCTGGTCAAATGACGCCTTTTCACTTTTAGAATACTTAATTTTCAAGAATCTGTAACTGTTCCAAAAATTAACCGAAAAGTCACTAAAATTTTGTGCATTTTTTATACAAAAATCGCTAAATTTTGCACATTTCTTTTTAAAAATAGTTTTAAATTTTTTTTAATAATAAATTTCTTAAAATACACCCAGAAAAATTACAATAATTGTTTGTGGCTAATTAATTTGTTGGCATTAAAAATTAATGTAATTTGTTGTTTTTTTAGTCTAATACAACAGATGTTGTTAATTTTTTCATATTTTTGGGTTGGTTGATTATACAAAAGATGAATAAAAACATTTACATACATATTATTTTTTCTTGCATGTCTTCGTAGGGGGTTTTGTCTAACGATTTTCCTAATTAACGCCACGATCACAAAAATAATTCAGACAATAATGGTGGATTATATGGTACATATTTACATACATATATCATGACGCCTTCAGGAAGCAGGCAAAGCGAAATTTTCTAGTTATTGTTTTGAGAACAAGATTTTCTTTCCTTTTTTTTGCATCAAATAAATTATTTCTTAGTTTTTTTTTTAATTTATTTTCTTTGGCAATTTACCATCGTCGTAATGTATGTGCGAATGGTAAAATGAAATAAATCTTTCAAATGTTTTGCATACACCAAAGTGTTCATAGTAAAATTCTTTTGAATGTAAATTATTTTGTAATAAACACAAATTTGCATTTCGTTTTCTTTTTTTTTACTTACATTGAATTCAAGTATCAATGTATTGAATCATTTTTACGAAGAAAAAAAATCGCAGGCAGTTAGATCAGATTTGCAATAATATGACGTTATTCAAGGTAAATGTGGGAAAACAATTTTCAATTTCTGTAATAGGTACTATTGTTTAATAGAAAAACTATAGTTTAAATTAACTTGATTTTCCGAAAAAAAATCCTATTTTTCAACAAGTTACCTTTTACATTTTTGTATTGTTTCTATAAACTTTGCCAATTGGCAAAGATATGGCAGCACGAGCAGTTACTTATTGCCAATTGTTTTAAAATATGGCAGCTTAAATGCTGTACTTTAGAACAGAGCTGTCAAATGTATTAATTTCTTATTTATAAAAATAATTTTGTACAGCAGTGGTTAATTTGCAATTTCGGATAGAGATTAGACTATAGACTAGACTATAGACAAGATTATAGACTAGACTATAGACTAGACCATAGCAGAAATATAGAAGGTAGTGTCAATCTCTCATTATTTTTTTAAATTCTCTATCTGACATGCTTAAGGATTTTGAAGTTTTCGTTAAATTAGTGATACCATATACAGTTTAATTTTTCCCATTTTATAATGAAATTTTTATATATGCTTTGAAGTTTATGTAAAAAATTTATAAAAATAATTTCAATTCAGTTAGAAAATATTATAAAAATTATTCTTTTGAATAAAATCACATTTATATTAAAACCTTTGAAAACTAATTTGTAAAATGAATTAGAGAATAAATATGAGCTGCATTTCCCGAACTGCGAACTGTGAACTTCACAGTGTGAAGACAGAATTTTAGAATTTCAGGCAGGAGATCTTGATGTAACTTTAAGTCAACAAATTTTCAGCTCAATAAACGAAATACCAATAGATGATTTGGAACAACTTGAGGCAAATTACTATTGATCCAAGTTTATATAGTAAAATCTAATTATTTTTACAGATTTCAGAAAATCAAGAAACTGAGCAGTTTTTAGATGAGATTTGCGATTTAAATAATGTTGAATTCGATGGTTTAGAGAATTTTGGCGGTTACATTATTTCAAAGATGGGTCTTACAGAATTTGGCTTTAGAACTTCAGAAAAAAAAGATCAAAATTATACCTATACAAATTTATTGTCCGAGGGAGGGTTATATAAGCCAAATATCAACTTTTTGAACCATTTGGAATACTTAAATTCAATTTGTTAAGATATAATGAAAATTCACTGTCAAGTAATCCAAATTATACGTTAAATTTGTTAAATTTACCTAAAATTGATTTAGATGAGAAAATTGTTAAACGATTTTATCTAGGCCGAACATTTTTCCGAATTAGTCTTTAAAACCGTAATTTAAAAGAAAACAAATATTCACACAGCAATAAAAAAATGAAAAAAATTCTTACTTAATAAACCCGAAATGTGTTTGTAGAGGAAATCAGTAATTTAATTAACTTCCTTTAATATAACATACATTTTATTTAGATAAATTAACAACACATTTTTTGTAAAATATTTCTTGAAATCCATTATTATTTTTAACATGTGGCAACTCTGTATATAAAGTTTAAAATAAGGAAAACGTCAAAAAACCTTATTTAAATTTAATTTTTTTGATTGAGACTACCTTCTATATTTCTGCTATGGACTAGATTATAGACTAGACTATAGACTAGACAATAGACTAGACTATAGACTAGACTATAGACTAGACTACAGACTAGACTATAGACTAGACTATAGACTAGACGATAGACTAGACTATAGACTAGACTATAGACTAGACTATAGACTAGACTATAGACTAGACTATAGACTAGACTATAGACTAGACTATAGGCTAGACTATAGACTAAACTATAGACTCGACTATAGACTAGATAACAATAAAGTAGATAACGACTCTATTTTGAAATTAAGATGAAAATTAACCAGTTTGACAGCCCTGTTTTACATTGTCAACAAAATTGTTTGTTTACATTTGTTTTTGTTTTTTATTGTTAAGTTTTGCTTTAGAGCTAGGGACCATTTATTATTATTTCTAATTAAATATTGTTAAATTTTAAAATAAATAAAAATAGAAAAACAGCTTTGGAAATACGTTTAATTTAAAATTTAATTAAATATTATCTACAAGAAACATATTTTAATTTGTCCTACACAGAATTTTTCCAAAAACATCTCCTGATATTTGTTTTAAAGTATTTTTAATGTTTTTTTTTTTTGCATTATCGAAAAACGAACATTTGAAATTATTAATACAAAGTCCAAAAAAAAAAATAATTAAAATATTATAATAAATATGGATAAAGATCTCTTTGAAAAAAAATTGCGTGGCTGGTATTTTCTTAAACATTTTCTTGAAAACTTAATAAAGAAAAAATATTTAAGCGAAATAAAAAATCGAAAATAATAATTAAAGTACATAAACAAAACAAAAAATGTATAGAGTGTTTAAAATGAAAAATCTTGCCAAATTCACGCCCACAAAATAATGAAAAACAACAAAAACAAAATAGAATTTCTTACACAAAAAAAAAAAAAATATAATAAATATGAAAAATGTTGATGAAGCTTATGACAAATGGAAATTAGTTTGTATATATCAAATGAAAATTAAATTAGAAAAAAAATTAATTAAATTAATAAAACAGTTGTCTACAAGTCTGCAGTAGTGTTTTTTTTTTCTCTAATAAATAAATAATTGAATATAATTTAAATTAATTTACAAACTAAACAAAAATTCTTAATAGAAATTGAAGCGTTTTAGACAGAGAGACACAACTTCCGAAATTTTACACACACTTTTTTTATTTAAACAATTTATTGTTATTGTTATTTATATTCTTAAAACCATATTATTATTATTTTCAGATTTTTTTGTTTGTTATAGAATATTTTTGTTAAAATTTAAAGCACATTTTTCTTTTTATTTTTATTGTAAAAGGAAAACTTCCGTTTTTAATAATTGTTTATGGCGTTAATTTAAATAATTATTTAAATTATTATTGTTATTTATCTTTTCGTTATATCTTTTTTATGCTATTTATTTGCTTGATTATTTATATAATAAATTTTCTTTTTATACACATTTAAATTTAAATTTTATCATCTCAATAATATCGTTCTAAACATCTCGAAATTTCAAAACAAACTGAAAATAAATTGGTTTCAAACACCAACACTCTTTTTTTCGCTTATTTGTTCTTATTGCTATTTATTTTGAAAATAATTTTTTTTAGTATCAACGAGACAAACAGAAATTAAGAAGAAAGAATACCTTGTGTAGATTTTCATCTTTTTTTTTTTGCAAAAACAATGCTCAAAAAGAAAATAAATTTCAATAAAACAAAATTTTTCACTAAACTATGCTAAACAATAAAATTTAGTGTGTGGCCAGATGATTTGGCGGGGAATAATAAAACGCTATTATTTGAATACAAAAGATACAAAAGATCTCTAAAATGAATTATTTTTCATCAATGTCATCTGGCAGCTTTGTTGTGAAGTGTTAAACACAATTTCCATGTTGCCATATGAAAATAAAAGTGAAAAAGTATTAAAACAGTATACTCGCTATAGTCCAGACTATAGTCTTCTCTACACTCTAGAATATAATATATTCTATAGTCCAGACTATAGTCTACTCTACAGTCCACACTACCTCTAAGTTTTCTCTAACATCCAGACTAAAGTCTAAGCTATAGTGCAGACTATAGTCTACGTTATAGAACAGACTTATAGTCTAGTATAGACTATAGACTGTAGTCTACGCTATAGTACAGTCTATAGTCTACGCTATAGTACAGACTATAGTCTACTATACAGTTCACATTATAGTCTACAGTGCAGACTATTGTCCAACCTTAAGTTTTCTCTAACATCCAGACTATAGTGGAGACTCTATAGTCGAGACTATAGTCTAAGCTATAGTACATACTATAGTCTACGTTATAGTATAGCCTACGTTATAGTGCAGCCTGTAGTATACTCTATAGTACAAACTGTAGTATACGCTATAGTACAGACTAAAGTATACGCTATAGTGCAGAATATAGTCTACGCTATAGTGCAGACTATATGGTCTACGCTATAGTGCAGACTATATAGTCTACGTTACAGTGCAGACTGTATAGTCTATACTATAGTACAGACTTAGTCTACTCTATAGTGCAGATTATATTGTCTACGATATAGTGCAGACTATATAGTCTACGCTAAAGTACAACTCTATAGCCGAGACTAATGTCTTAGCTATAGTGCAGACTATAGTCTACTTTACAGTACAGACTATGGCCCACGTTATGAGGCAGACTGTAGTCTACCTTATAGTAAAGACTATAGTCTACTCTATAGTACAGACTATTGTCTACACTATAGTACAGATTATAGTCTACGCTATAGTAAACTATAGCGTAGCCTGCACTATAGACTATAGTCTATAGTGCAGGCTATATAGTCTAGACTATATAGTCTGCTATAGTTCAGAACATATAGTCTGCACTACGATATAGAGTAAATTATAGTCTACAATAAAGTGCAGATTATATAGTCTACGATATAGTGCAGACTATATATATATAGTCTACGCTAAAGTGCAGACTATAGTCTACGCTGTAGTATCGACTACAATGATTTTGCAAGCTATTGTATAGCTTGACAACAAATCTTCATGGAGTAATGCTTCCAATTCTTGGTCTTTAAACTTTTTTGGCTGGCCTAGACGATTGTTGTCTTCCGTGTCAAAAATATCACTTCTCGTACATTGATACCGATGGAACACATTCACCATAAGCATCGGTGAGCAATCGGTCTGCTTTAGTTTTTTTACAAATTCTACAAATTTTGAAGAAATCTTTAATTAAAAAAATCTAAAATAATTTCTTTTATCTGGCATCTTTGCTTTAAAAGATAAATTGCCCGAGAAAATATACCTCCCATCACTCACTCTCTCTGCCCCTTTAACATGAAAAAATCATGTTTTGCGACAATTGAGAAGAAAATAAAAACACTTCAATCTCATTGAAAACGTTTAAAAACCCGTTATTCGCAAAAATTTAAAAATACATATAAATAAATATGCTGGTATGTGTGTAAGTGATCCTAATTTTCTCTTAAGAGAAAGCTGTTTTTCAATTTATACCCTAAATTGTATGTATGTAAACATGTGTATAATGAGTAGGTGTCAAGAAAAATAATTTAAACAATTTTCTTCTTGACTTTTAAGTATGAAGGTGATAAACAATAAACAACTAAATAATTGAGAAAATGACAGATGTCTGCCGAGTATGAAAGCAATATTACTTTTTGTTTTGTTTTGAGGGAAATCAATAAGTTTTTTTTTGGGAAGTAATGATAGCAGAGGAGGAAAATTTGTAGGGGGTTGGGGGAAAATTTAAATGATATCAGGAAACATTTTCTATTGTTTTAAGTAATTTCGTAATAACAAGGATTTGAATTGTATGGAAATTAACGGTTTCTTTAGTTTTTCTGTGCCTTAAACAGAGATGCCACACGAAAGCATTTCTAATTTCTTAAAATTTGAAATAATCTATTAAGATATACATAAAATTTTTATATAAACCATGTATATGTTAATATTTTATTAAATGTGTGTGTTAGAAAAAGAAATGCCCATTAATTAACACGTTTTAATCCAGAAAATATTCCTAACTAAATACTATATATGAATAATAATCGAATAAATTATTACAGAGCAGAGCAAAAAAAAAATCGACCCTTAACCACTTGTTTATTTCATTTGGCAGATCATCAAACGTATGAAAAAAACAAAAGAAACAGAAACGTTTATAAAAACATGACCACCCACTCAAATAATAGTATATTTTATGTAGTAAACGACTAGGAGCTGCCAGTTAATTAAAACAAAATATCGCTATGTTTGTAACAAGTTTAAGGAAATTGTTACTATTAAGCGGTTTTTAAGTTGCTGTATTGTGGCAACGCTGTTTATACTATATATAGTTTGAACACTCAGGCCGCTATCAGCCCTGGAAAATGTTGGTGGATAACCATTATATAGCGATTTGTGAAAGGAATTATTGTCCAATGTTCAGAAACTCAGTTTCCTAGAATTTTCCAATTAATGTTTTTGAGGTATGTAATAATTGGAATTTTGACGAAAGCTCTACATTCGTCTGAATCCGTGCGATCAATTTTGTACAGTTTTGTCGTAAACTAACTTAGGGCTTATTCACTATAAGGAAGCATATCGTCCTGCCAGCTTTGATAGGATTGAATATTCCTGTTCATGTTCTTAGTACAACACTCATTGCGTCAGGTTAACTTCCTCAAGCTCCCTTTCCCTTTATAGCAAATAAATTCGCTTGGTCATTGGCGATTACCTTCGAGTAGAAAGGTACCGATATGATGTCGAGGTTATCACTCTCTCTCTCTCCGATCTTAACGCCCGCCCTAATTGTCTCCTGACTGTAGGAAAATATGTTAAATTTGGTAGCACTACATAATATCCAAAGCATTTTACACATTGCGTAATAGCAGGGAGTTCTTAGTATTCTTAGTTAGTATTGTGAAGGTAATATATCTCGGTCTCCAAATTTCCTATCCAGATTTCTATACCCGATTTATATCCCAGTTTAGAGGGATCCATGTAATCACAGTTTCCCTCAAAGTTTTGCTCCAATGTTCCGCTTGAATACGATGTCTTATCTGCAACCAATGTCTCACAATTCCTTACAATTTGTTTTCGGTATGCGATCTGGTATGTCTGGTGTCATGATCCCACTTAGTCACAAAAAACACGTGCGCTGAAGTGGTATTATGTTATACTTTTTATCCATATCAGTCCACCAGATTATAAATACATAGCTAAAAATTGATCTAATAACGCTTTTATAAAACAAGTGGACTAAGACATCATTTCGATCATACAGTCTACTACTTAGCGATAGTATTAGTTTTTCCAGGAAAAAAAAACACAGATTTAATAAAAAGTTAAAATAATTTCTTACTTTTTAGATACTATATTGGCAACATTGCTGTTTATAACATAAATCAGCTGGGAGTGATGCCAATAAGCCGGGTTTTGAAATGGCAAACAAAATTAAAATTCGAATTGAAAAATTAAATTATTATAATTAGAATTGTTAACTAATACAAAGTATTAAAATTTTTCGTTATATTTATATATTTTAAAAGTTTAAAGCGTTTCAAAAATTTCTCTATTAATATTATATTTATATTTTTAATTTAATATTTTTATAGTTAATGTTTTTTTTTTTTTTTTTTTTTTTTTTTTTTGAAAATGTCTTTTGGCAGTAGGTATGTCATTTTAACCCTAAAATAATTTATAGATTTTTTTCTAAAAAAATAATTGATCTAGTGCCAAATTGTCTAAAAAAATAACAATTTTTGTTGAGTCATTATTTAGTAATTTCTTTAAATATCTTTGTTTGTTTGTGTTAAACATACATTGTCATTATGTTTAGCATTATTTAGCAGCAAAATCAATTAAAGTGTCAAATAATTTTTAAAGAAATTTCAAATAGATTATTTTTCAAAGTACATATTTATAACACTTACCAAAATCAG
Source organism: Lucilia sericata (assembly GCF_015586225.1). Classification (NCBI taxonomy): domain Eukaryota; kingdom Metazoa; phylum Arthropoda; class Insecta; order Diptera; family Calliphoridae; genus Lucilia; species Lucilia sericata. Next base: position 22,957 of record NW_023996467.1, on the reverse strand, counting down.
AGAGATTTACTTTCTCTAGGAACGGATCTGCAACGGGCAACTGCAAAGAATCAAAAAAGAAAATATAAATAAATAAGTAAACTTTAATAGTAATTATATTAAAATCAAATCAAAATGTTTACTGGGTTTGCATCTGTTTTACCTTTTATTTATAATCAAATCATTGTTATAAATTAAACAGAACAAAAAAACGCAGTAATTAACAATTGAACTTCAATGCCGTGATAATTTTTTTTTTAGTAAATAAAGATAAGAACTTTTGATATTTTCCACAAGAATACTAATAAATACAACAATATTACAATAAATTAAAAAATAGCAAATATGAAGAAGTAGAAATAATTGGTATTAATGCAAATAGTCTCAATATTTTCCGAGTCAATTATGGCACTAAAATCTATTCAGAGAAGTAAAATATTCATTGAACTAGGACTTTTAAATATTTTGCTATGTTCGGCGTTTAAAATCACTCATTTGACATTTTATTTGTCATTTGGCAACACTTCCTGCACCAAAAACACACACAATTTACCGTTAAGTGCTAAAATACAATTGGCATCACTGTAGTTATAATGTAAACAAATTAAAATCTTCATTACACCAGCTTCCTCATTTCTCTTGACACACACCCATGTAAAGAGATAATTTTCACTGACAAACATCACTTAATATATTTTTTTAAATAAATATATTATATTGAACTAATTTTCTGCAACATTTATAATAAATAAATTAAATATATCATTGTGTTTAAACTTGTATTATTTATTATAATCTACATGCAATATTTATTAAAGATAATTAAGAATGTAAATAATGGGAGAGCGAGACAGACAGATAGAGAATGGGTAAAATAAATATAGTATTGTTGGGGGAGATAGCGGCAGCTAATAAACATGTAATTAAGATTGTAAATATTAAGGAAAAACAACAACAGTAGAACCTAAATAATAAGTTTCTCATAAAAATAATAATTGATAGTATAAAAAACAATAACTTTTTTATCTTTAACAAATGAAATCAATCAAAATAACTTAATAAAAAGTTAAATTTGTTATTGTTTCATTCTAAGGTTCTTACAAATATTTATTAAAAATGTGAATATTTTTAAAGTTGTTGATAAAAATAAGTTGGAATTTTACAATAACTTATAAACACTTTGAAAAAGTAGAGTTTATTTAAACTTTGTGTTTTTTTGTAATATTTAAACAGTAACTTTTTCTTCAAGGTCTTACTGTTGCAAATTTTAAACAGTAATCTTGAAAAAGAAAACAAATAGGTCAACACGAAAAAACAAAAATCAACCCAAAACCATATCAGTTCATTTTTATATTATCAACAGCAAAAAATTTTAACTGTTTACTATTATATTTAGTAATTTTATTAACTAAACAAAAGATAAACAAATTTTAAAGTTCAAATACAAAACAAAATTTAGAGAAATGATCCCATAAAGTTATTTTTAACTCAAAACAACTTTTTCTTATACATATTATTAAATAAATTTCTTAATTTAAATTTATTATTAACAAAAATGTATAAATGTTTAACTGTTTTTAATGATTGTCCAACTTTTTTAGTTTCTTGTAGTTGGCATCACTGTAAACTTAATAATATGAGGTAAGATCAAACTAAATAAGTAAATGACAACTTTAATGCCAGAGTTGGAAAAGGTTTTTCAAAATGTTCATGTAAACAAAGGCAAGAATGCAGATTTTAACCATAAATTGAAAATATATACAATAGTATGTGTGTATAACACATTTTTCTTTGAAAAAATTTGTGTATAACACATTTTTTCTTTGAAACATTTTCAGCACAAAAAATATTTCTATTTTTCTATTGCAAAATTTCAGTATAACACATTTTCTATAGGAAAATATTAGCATAACACATTTGTGTATAAAAAATTTTCAGTATAATACATTTTTCTATGCAGACGTTTCTGTATAAGAGATGTTTGTATAGAAAACTTTGTGTATAACACTTTTGTCTAAAGAAAAATTTGTGTAAAACACTTTCCTATAGAAAGTAGATGTCGTTTTCGATAGAAAAATTTGTGTATAACACTTTTCTATAGAAAAAAAAATTGTATAACAGATGTTTCTATAGCAACATTTGTGAATAACAATTTTTTTATAGTGCATAAGTATAACAGATTTTTTTATAGAAAATTTGTGTATAACACATTTTTCTATAGAAAAATTAGTGTATAACAGTTTTTTTATGGAAAAGTTTCTGCATAACAGATTTCTATATAGAAAAATTAGTGCATAACAGATTTTTCCATAGAAAAATCAAACTATAACAGTTTTTTCCCATAGAAAATTAATGTATAATAGATTATTCTATAGAAAAATTAGTTTTCTACATAACAGATATGTATGCAATTGTGTATAACTGATTTTTCTATAGAAAGAAATGAAAAAGCGCTGTAGAACAGTTTTCCTATATAAAATTTGTTTATGAGTTTTTTCTTTACAAAAAAATGTGTACAACAGATTTGTGTATAACACTTTTGTCCATAGCAAAATTTGTGAATAAATTTTTTTTATAGAAAAATTTCTGTATAGCAGATTTTTATATATAAAAATTAGTGCGTATCAGATTTTTCTATAGAAAAATCAAAGTATAACAGATTTTTCCCATAGAAAATTTATGTATAACACATTATTCTATAGAAAATTTATGTATAACACATTATTCTATAGAAAAATTAGTGTATAATAGTTTTTTCTATGGAAAGTTTTCTACAGAAGATTTTCCTATAGAAAAATCAATGTATAACAGATTTTTTTATAGAAAATTAGTGTATAACACTTTTTTCTATAGAAAAATTAGTGTATAACAGTTTTTTTCTATGGAAAATTTTCTAAATAACAGATTTTTATAAAGAACCATTAGTGTATAACAGATTTTTTATGGAAAATTAGCGTATAACACATTTTTCTATAAAAAAATTAATGTATAACAGTTTTTTTCTATGAAAAATTTTCTGCATAACAGATTTTCGTATAGAAATATTTGATATTTTTTCTATAGAAAGATATGAAAAAGTGTTGTATAACAGTTTTCGTGTATAAAAGTTTTTTCTTCGCAAAATAGGTGTGTATAACAGATTCTTTGAAGCAAAAACACAAAACTTTTTTCCATTCCTGACTTATGATAACCTGGCAACTATGAATACAGTTTTGGATTATTTAAAATTAAATATAGCAAAAGTGCAATACTACTGAATTATCCAACCCTGCCTAAAACCAACAACCTCTCTATCTATTAGCCTGTGTTTATTTTTTTTCGCACAGTTTTCATAAAAACAACACTAACAACGCACTTAAACAAAACAATTTTGAAAAAAAAACGACTTACCTTAAGTGAATTTAATAATGGTGGTAAATTAGCAAATGAGGGATCTGAAAAATCACTACGTCTACGAACTAATAAACAACTATGAACAGGGGAAGAGGCACGACGCTGTTGCTGATGTTGGGTGTTGGCAGTACTACTGTTACTATTTGTATTGAAAACTAATTGTTGCAAAGGTTTGCCACCACTGGAATGTTTTTCTTTGGCAAGTGAATGACCACTTGTAGTTGAAGCATTAGTATTAGTGGCAGCAGCTAATGTCGGCGTAGTTGTGACTTCATCATTGATTAGCAAACGCCGATGGCGAGTTAAACCGATACTATTGCCAAAACTATGCAAATTACGACGACTTTTACTCTCGCTACTACGACGGCTTACGTGCTGAGAATGTCGTAGACCATCGATCTTATCATTATCACTATTAATATTTTCATTTGAAATTTTAGTGCTGTTGTTGTTGTTGCTGTTGATTTTAATCAGGGAATTCCTCTGTGAATTTTGTTTTGCTTGATCATTGTTATGAATTTTTTCTAAATCTTCCTCGGTATAGTCATAGTAATGATCTATAAGAGTGGGAAGATTTTCATATTTCTTTTTACGATAGACAGGTGAATTACTGAGGGAACGAGATTTACGTTGCTGCAAAGCGGTAATTTGTTTGGAGGAAGGAGGTTGTGCCGTAGCCTGACTAATGCGTATCTCCGGCGCTTGTCCCAAAGAATTCTTGCGACTGCTATTATTGCTGTTGTTGTTGCTGCTGCTATTGGGTAAGACCGACAAACGCGGTGCCGAATTATCGAATAATGAGTAACGCCGAAACATTTTCGAGGTTTTTTTTTAATAAACAAAGAGTTTTATTTGTTTTTTTTAAGCAACTTCTTTTGTTTCTTATTTTTCTTTCTGGTTAATTAACTTTTACACCTTGATTTTTTAATTTTTCTTTATTTTTTCAATTTGTTTTAATTTTTTAATAATGACAAAAAAAATATTCCACAATTCACTATGTGTGTGTGTGTAAAACACTTTTTTATGCGAAATTTTTGCGTTTTCTTTTTTGTCTTCACTATAAATCCACGTTCAACGTCCGTTCACTAGTATTAATAAATTGAAACTGGTTTCTTTTGGCAAAACCTAAATGAGTAGAGTAATTTAAAAGCAAAATATTTAAGCCAGGCATGGAAAATTGATATTTTGAAATAGTACTATCAACAAAACCAATACATTTTTGATCAGTACTTTTTTGACTTTTTTAGCACTAGGCTATTGACAGAATTATCTATATACTAATCAATAGGCTAGGTCCAACACTATTCAAGGGACTAGTCCATAGACTACTCAATAGACTAGTTCCTAGACTAGTCAATAGACTAATTCATAGATTACTTCATAGACGAATCAATAGACTAGCCCACAGACACTAGTCCACAGACTAGTCGAAAGACTAATCTAAAGACCATATTATGGTCTTGTATATTAACAGGCTGGTCCATTAAGTAGTTTATATATTTGGCTATAAACCATGCAATAGTCTAGTATATGGGCTAGTCTATTGACTAGTGAATGGGCTGGTCTATTGACTTGTGTATTGAATCGTCAAGTCTATGTACAAGTTGGACTAGTTTAGTAATTGGTGTATGATCTCTAGAAAAGGCACACAAATGTACAATAGCATTTACGTTTCCATCCCTGATACAAACTATAGAAAAATTAAAAAGGCAACGAATGAAAAACCAGATAAACATAAAAAATAATCAAAACTACAAAAAGCAACAATGTGTTTATTTTAGGTGAGTTGGTCTCATTCATATAATATTGCAATACCAACAACAACAATATCACAATCTAATATAATTTAACTATTACATTCTCTCTAGTGTTTAGTTAAGTGAGAATACATACTTATTCAACAGGTTTGGAAATTGCAGTAGTAATAAAATTTCCAAATACTAAATAAAAGCAATATAAACAATACAATTTTCTTATTTCTCATTAAAAATCACAAAAAAAAACATTAAAACTTGTTTACTTTTAAAATTTACATTTATTTACAGATAATTAACTCCCTTCTCTGTTTTAAAGTAGCTATTGCAG
>NW_023996467.1:0-12500 GCF_015586225.1 Lucilia sericata | reverse complement strand
TCAAAGATACCATGAAGATTGTAGCATTTGATAAGAAAGTTCCAGAATAACGACTTGATGTCAAGTCCCTAAACTTTTCAGTAAAACCTTTAGAAACTCAACTATGCGTTGAAATATGTTCCTGTAGAGGCACCAAGGAGTGATGAATTTGATAAGAGTTTTCAACGATGTCTACACGTTAATTGAAATTCTATGGATTTCACTGGCTTTCCGGAAAATTTGGAACAAGAAGGCTGCATAAGCACAACGAAGATGTCTAATGCTGAGACGCCAAAATTGATGTATTCGATAACCGATATACTATGGATTTTTACATACTTTTCGCACAATAATGGATCCCTCCACACGGTTGCCTGTGGATTCTCAGCGAAGTTTCTACTAGGAGTTCAGAGGTCTAAAGTCTCTAAACTCAACTTCAAAAGGGTTATGAATCTGTATTGAAGTAGTAGTAACGAGAAATTATATTTTCCTCATTACTCCTACTTTCAGATATTTACTAATATACTACAATACTGTAACCCTCTACGGTTGCTTCGAATTCTCAGAGATGTTTCTAATTTCTACTACGAGTTCAGAGGTCTAAAGTCTCTAAACTCAATTTGAAAAGAGTTATGAATATGTATTGAAGTAGCAGTGACGAGGAATATTTTCCTCTTTACTTCTACTTTAGATATTTACTAATTTTCAGAAAATACTGGAGGTTTCCAGGATTTATAGTTCCTTTCAGCATATTACTATGTTATGAAGCATTACTATTGATTTAAAGTGGTGAGAGAGACGTTCCGTATGTCCTGAAGTAATCAGGATTTCTATTTGCTCCTGGATTATCTTGATGTCTGAACTCTACTCCAAAGGACCTTTAAAGCGTCAACTCATCTGAAGTATCGATAACGTGGAATATTGTTATGGAATTCATAATGTAATTCAATGGATTTTTATTAGAGTGTAGAATAACTTAGTTGTCACTAAGATTCTACATCTAATTTCTATAAAGCTACGAAACTTATATTCATCAGCAAGAGCGATACTCAGAAATGAAGACAAAGTCCAGAAAATCCAGAAGGCTTACTTAGATTCCGCATATTATTCTAATGATGGTACAAAACTTCAACTCTTTGCTACTAAGGTCTGACAGAAACTTCATTAGCTACCGATTTCCAGAATCCTTAATTGATAACTGAACTTCCAAGGATTTCTACTGGTTACAACGATTACCACTATTTTCAAAATTGACTTACTTAGATGTTGCAAAGATTCTGAATACAATTCCAACGAGGAAGCGGTGAAGATGATTCATTGCCGATTTCCAGAATAACCATTTGATGATTGAATTTCCAAGGAATTATAATTGCTACCACTATGTCCAAGAGGTCCCTTATATTAATAACTTGGCTCTGAACAAACTTCAAATCTTCAGTTATTTTCAAATAGTGAGATTGAAGTTAAGAAAAGCTATAATGTGAACTGGATATTCTTGCATTTTGCACTTGCTTCAAAATGTCTAAGATATAAAAACTGTGTACTACGTACCAAAGTGTCAACTTACAAGGGGGTTACTCTCTACTTCGATTCGAAAAGAAAACTTACATTTGAATCGAGGTACAGAGCAACTCCCCCGATTTACGGAATATCTACTAAAATTCTAATCGTTTCCAAAGTGGCTTTATACGGAAGTTATACAGTTTAAACAACTTATAATGAGTATACGTAGGACGAAATTCAGAGGATTTCTACTTAATCTCCGATGTCTTTGGCGTTTAATAAAAAGCTATAAAATGGTCATTCATCCAAAGTCGTAAGAATAAGGATTGATGTTATTTACTGGATATATTCTTCATAACTGGAAATCACCTTTTTCTGCAGTCTTACAAGATGTCTTTATCTATGAATTGGTCACTATAGACACTATGAAATGGTAAGCCATTTTAAGAAGTAGCAGCAAAGATTTATCTATTATTTTTTGCAGATTTCTAGGAAAATTCATCTAACTCTGCTATCAATAAGATGTCTTAGATTCTACTTAATCTCTGAACTTTGCAAACACCATGAAATACGAAGTTGCAGCAGTAGTGATTCGATATATTATTTTTGCAGATTTCCAGAAAGTTTAATCCATAGCGGAAATTCTCACAATTTCTACTTTATGATTGAAATCTTTCAGAAATGTCCCTTAATGCTAAGAAGTCTTAGATTCTACTTAGTAGCTAAACCTGGCTCCAAAGATTGTATGAAATGGAAATAACTCTATAGGAGTAAGAATGTCTTATTAATGGCTGGAATTATCTGAAATTCTCTATAATGCCGTGAGGTCGTTTTGGCATTGGTGGTCTTTAAAATTGTCTACAATAATTTTATGAAATGGTAATACAATTGAAGAAGTAGTATCATGTTTTAATAGACTGTTTTTACAGATCTTCCATATGTCTGCTCGATGAATTGGAATTTCTAGGATTTCAACCATACTTTGAGTGTTGCTCAGCTTCCGAACTCGTTTAGCATCAGAAATTCAATACATCTCAAGTGAAAACTATTTCGTCATTAATCCAGGATGTCAGGATGATCAGATTTTATATAAAATATGGACTTTAATACATCCCAAGCGTTTTCTTCAATTGAGGGCTTATATACTGTAATCCAGCAGTACTCGAAATCAAACTGACGGTTAGAGTTCTTCTGACCTAAACCTACACACAATTTTGAAAGTGTAATTCATCAAACGTAGCGTTAAAAAGTTCGTACTCCCATAAAGCTGGTCTATTCCATCTGGCTTGGATGTCTAGGGTTTCATTTACATACGAACGTTTGTGTAAAGAAGTAAATGATGACTTCGACATAAAACTACAGAGTTTGTCACTAAAAAGGAATACAAAACTTCAACTCGAGGAGACACGATCGGCCAAAGAAGGAATTTTATCGAATTTTATCGACTGTGAATCTGCAACAGAACATCTACGATGTCCTAAATGTCAGAACATCTACAATGTCCGAAATAATTTATGGAATTTAAACTCACAAAACGAATAGTTCTTTCTTATTGATTAATTAGTTTGTCAATTGATTGATGCTTTTAATTTTTACTTTACAGTTATCCAGGATGTCTAGTTTATAAACAATTTTATGGCGAGTACCACAAATAAGTCAACCACTTGGCATCCCAATGAAATTTAAATTTGGAAAATAAGGTGGTAATTGGCATCTTGGTTTCTATTGTTATGATTCCGTATCGATGAGATGATCTCAATGAGATGATTAAATTTGTAGCTGTCGATAGAGTCCTTCTCTTGGAAATAACTTTCGAGTTCGAGCTGTTCTCAGTGAGATGATCAAATTTGTAGCTGTCGATAGAGTCCTTTCCTTGGAAATAACTTTAATGAAATGCAGTTGACAACTAGTCTAGTTCTTTGGTTTGTTCGGGAAGGAAGATTTTAGGAAAATTATAATACATCACCATACAAGAGAAAATCACATCTGTATGAAGACACATGAATTCTTATTAAAATTTCGGTACAATCCGCTCATAGATTTAATACTAAATTCGCAACAATTCTTAGTGAAATGATCAGAGTAAAAGAATTGTGATTCGTCTAAACTCTGGTTAATGTTCGGTTTGAAAAGTGCGTTCCCTCGGATACTAAGGAAACAAATATTTAACTTCAACAGTTGGTATTATCTTTCAAATATAAATCTAATTTTGATTGAATAAATCACTTCATATTATAGTTTTCCAGATTGTTCGAAATGATCTTTTATCTCCAGCTTGAGAAAACTATAGAAATAGCTAAATCGTCATTAAAGGAAGCTCGACTTTGGATTAAGTAAATTTATAGATTTCACTACTCCAGGAACTTAATTTAATTTATGATTTGGGAAGAGAAGTATGAACCCAGCTCTATGGTCGACAACTAACAGTCGAATACTTTAAAATCATTCCGTCGATCGCTCTACATTTGGAATTACTCAGTTTTAAGATGAGTAGGCAATCTTCATTTACCTCAGGAGGCAAATTTAAATCCTTCCAGTAATATCCTTAATTAATGTTTTAGAACCGTGCTCTCTTCGAACATTATAAGGACTAACAAAGACGTAAGAAAATTTAATTCGTCAATAATTATGTGTAATTAAAGATCAATATTGAAAGACTTTCTGCCTTAACAGAATTTCCACGATTTCTTCAATGGAAACATTTTAACCCGAGTACAAAATTAGTAAATTATATCAAAATAATATTCCCGAAACCTTTTCTATTCACTTCACTTAAAAATATATAAAAAAATATGAAAACTTACCCCTCTTGAATCTCTAAATAATATTGCGGCATGATGTGGATCTAAAGTACCATCACCACGTAATCCCCGACTGGCAGCACCAACTGAAGCACGTCGTTTTTCCAAATCAGCTGAAGCACGACGCATATGAGCACCTAAACGCAAAGAAAAATTCATACAAAATTTTCCATTAAAAACACTTGCAAATACAAATTATTTTTACAACTATTAAAATTATTAATAAAACGGGGGAAAAAATTAAAATGTGCAAGTACCAAAACATGAAAAATTTTGAATACTACTACAAACAACAACAAGTTATTATTAACAAAATCCCCTTACCCTTTGAATTACCTTCTTTTACAATTTTATCGAATATCTTATAGGTGGCACCACAATCTTCTAAAATTCGATTGGGTCTATTAATCGTATTGACATCTAAACTTTTCGATCTTGAACGAAAATTTTCCTGAGGATCATTTTGTGGTGAAGTACAAACACTACTCGCTGTATTATCATGAGATTTACGTGGCCAAATGTGCACCTTTTTACCAAAATGTTTAAGTAATTCCTGTATTGAATGATGATGACCATGGTGACCATGATGCTCATGCTTATCCTTGTGCTTATGTTTGTGATCCTTGGGTGAGGAGGTTTCATCTTCATTAATACTTAGAGATTTAACAAAACTAGTATTATCGAAACGATAGCGTGGTATATTCACGCAGCCACTATCTAGAGAATGTCTCATGGGACTACTGGAGTACTCATCAAGAGAGGCGGGCGCGGCACCCACACGATGAAATATTGAATTAATGCTGGGTCGTTCTTGACGCTGTGTTGAGTGCCCCGAATAGGTGAAATACTGATGATCCTGTTTACTTTCATAGATGTCGTCAAGATCGTGTGGGAAGTAACCACCTTGGCTGGGTGGTGAATTATTAAAATCCTGTAGATTTGGTTTGCGTAGACTCTGAGAATTGATTCATGTTTATTGATTTTTATTTATTTGAATTTATTTAGCTTTTTTTTACTTACACCATAAACGGCGGGACTGTGTGATCTTTCAAAAATGCTGCGTTTCGAGGAAGGTGTTCGCTTGAAACTGCTGCCATAGCTGTCATAGGAACTGCGTGCCCCATTGTGGGTGGGTGAATTACGATAATGATTTGTTATCGACTTTTGGGTGTCCGGCACCGGTTGTGGACTTGAGGCATTAACCAAACTTTCAATTACTTTGTCTATGGAAGGGGAGAGTTGGAGTTATAGAGATGGAAGACGGTCTTTTGGGGGATTTTGCTGTCTTAAGGAGCGTGTTTAAAGGAGGGACGCGAATTGTTCTTGATGTTTAAAAAATTATTGTAAAAATATAAATGTTCTTTTTTCATGAAAATTATCTTTGTGTTTTTCTTGTATTTGTATGTATGTATGTATTTTGCCAGATACTTCTTCATTTCTGATACATTATGGACTAGCCTATAGACTAGACTATATATTTGACTATAGACCAGACTATAGACTAGACTATGGACTAGTCTATAAACTTGAATATAGACTAGACTATAGACTGAACTATATACTAGACAATAAGGTAGACTATAGACCGGACTATATAATTGACTAGAATATAAACCCAATTTTAGACTGTGCTGTAGATCAGACACATTTGCATACTTTTTTTTAACAATTTTTAGTTTATTCATGACTTGAAACAAATAACGTTCGATGTACAATAGCACTAAATTTCCCATCCCTGCTTGAAAAGATTGTTTTTACTTTTTCTTAGTCAAATTGTTTGCAATTCATTTTAATATTTGATTTGTATCCATTAAATCCTTTAAACACTCTTCTGTGACAACGTTTTCTTTCCACTAAACTCCAACAACAAACACAAACTTACCCTGAGACCAATTGGGTGATTTTGAATTTGATGAGGAACTAGAGCTAGAACTAGAATCTATGCTGCTCAAACGGCTGGTTCCTTTTAGAGAACCATATTCCGAGGTAGAATTCATGCTAACATTATCACGTACATAACTGCGGCCATAGGAAGTTGTATTTTGATGATGGTGACTGCTGGAATCGGCACCAATACCACCGCCACCGTTTTGCCAGCAGTCAGCGCTCAGCTGCTTTTCTATGGCATGCTGGCGATATAAATGTGTTATGCCATGCATATTGGTAGTTTAGTTTTTTTTGTTTATATTATAATATTAAGCACTTGGTTTGTGAGTTTTTTTGTTAAAAAATTAATTTTTGTTTTTAGTTTTCTTTTTGTTAACACTTTAGTTAAAATATTTAAGACACTTCAGTTTTTTTCTGTATAAATACTTTACAACTTTAAAGTCACATTGTTTTTGCTTTTTATTTATTATAACTTTTTTTATTATTTAATAATTTTCGTTATTTTTTTGGAAGAAATATTGTGTGTGAAAGCTGCCTCTAACAGCTGTATCAATACTAAAATGACAATTGCTTTTTCAATACATTTGCCTTATAAGAAATTGTTTTTTTTTTCTCTCACTTTTTCTACACTTGTTTACAAAACTAGACATACACATTCACTCTCTAGTGGATATTAAAGTATCACACTTTGTTATTCTCCTGTTTACAAAATTAAAATTCTATTTGTTAAACAAACACTCACACTATGTGTGAAATTGACCTATCACTAGTAGTTCTCTCTCGTTCTCTTTTTATTATAAATTCAAGAGAGCTTTTGTTTTCATTTTATTATTGAGGTACATATATGTTTGGCTTTAATTTTGGTAAATAACTGCTAATTTGTTTTCTTTTGGTTTGTTTTTATTTTATTGCCAAAATGCAACACTGTAATTGTTTTTTATATTTCAAGTCTTTTTATTTACATTTATGGTGTTTAATTGTTGTTGTTATTATTTTACTATCTCAAGCAGCAGCTATACTTATTGTAATTGTATGTGGGTGTTTTAAGGGGGAAAGAGGGAGAAACCATAGACTTATTCACACAAACCACCTTCGTTATTGCAGTGAAAAACCAACAACAATAATAACATGCTTGTTGCAGTACACTGCAATAATAATGCAATAAATTGTTGTATATGACGACAGTTGAACGGCCTGTAAATAAGTCAAAGTTATTTGTTGTGTGCTCATGTTATATATAATTTATACTACATGTGTGTATTATTTATCAAATTTATATTTTTGCCGGTTGTTTTTGTTATTTTTTGTTTAATTTATTTAAATTTTTTAATTTTAGCATTGTCTAGTCTAGTAAAATGAAACGTCAATGCTACAAACATTGCTATTGTTTTTGTAGAATAACTCAAAAAAAAAAAAAAAAATAAAAAGAACAAAATGTGTATTTAAACATAATGTGAATAAGCAATCAGTAAAAGAATTATTAAAATAATTCTATATAGAAATTTAACAAATTGTTTTCAATTAAGTCATCATCGTCAGCCACCACCAGCACATTTTAAATAATTTGCTTTTATTGATAAAGTTTAACATTAAACAGAGATGGCGTTTGCTTTAAATTTAAAAGATTTAAGTAAGTAAGTAAGTAAGTAAGTAGTAAGTAAGTAAGTAAGTAAGTAAGTAGTAAGTAGTAAGTCAGTAAGTAGTAGAGTAAGGTAAGTCAGTAAGTAAGTAAGTCCGTCAGTAGTCGTCAGTACGTCCGTAAGTCCGTCCGTCCGTCGTCCGTCCGTCCGTCGTCACGTCAGTCCGTACGTCCGTACGTCCGTCAGTCCGTCCGTACGTCCGTCCGTCCTTCCGTCCGTCCGTCCGTCCGTCCGTCCGTCCGTCCGTCCGTCCGTCCGTCGTCCGTCCGTCCGTCGTCCCGTCCGTCCGTCGTCCGTCCGTCCGTCCGTCCGTCCGTCCGTCCGTCCGTCGTCCGTCCGTCCGTCCGTCCGTCCGTCCGTCCGTCCGTCCGTCCGTCCGTCCGTCCGTCCGTCGTCCGTCCGTCCGTCCGTCCGTCCGTCCGTCCGTCGTCCGTCCGTCCGTCCGTCCGTCCGTCCGTCCGTCCGTCCGTCCGTCCGTCCGTCCGTCCGTCGTCCGTCCGTCCGTCCGTCCGTCCGTCCGTCCGTCCGTCCGTCCGTCCGTCCGTCCGTCGTCCGTCCGTCCGTCCGTCCGTCCGTCCGTCCGTCCGTCCGTCCGTCCGTCCGTCCGTCCGTCCGTCCGTCCGTCCGTCCGTCCGTCCGTCCGTCCGTCCGTCCGTCCGTCCGTCCGTCCGTCCGTCCTTCCGTCCGTCCGTCCGTCCGTCCGTCCGTCCGTCCGTCCCGTCCGTCCTCCGTCCGTCCGTCCGTCCGTCCGTCCGTCCGTCCGTCGTCCGTCCGTCCGTCCGTCCGTCGTCCGTCCGTCCGTCCGTCCGTCCGTCCGTCCGTCCGTCCGTCCGTCCGTCCGTCCGTCCCGTCCGTCGTCCGTCCGTCCGTCCGTCGTCCGTCCGTCCGTCCGTCCGTCCGTCCGTCGTCGTCCGTCCGTCGTCGTCCGTCCGTCCGTCCGTCCGTCCGTCCGTCCGTCCGTCGTCGTCCGTCCCTCCGTCCGTCCGTCCGTCCGTCCGTCCGTCCTCCGTCCGTCGTCGTCCGTCCGTCCGTCCGTCCGTCCTCCGTCCGTCCGTCCCGTCAGTCCGTCCGTCCGTCCCGTCCTCCGTCCGTCCGTCCGTCTCCGTCCGTCCGTCGTCCGTCCGTCAGTCCGTACGTCCGTCCGTCCGTCCGTCCGTCGGCGCCGTCCGTCCGTCCCGTCCGTCCGTCCGTCCGTCCGTCCGTCCGTCCGTCCGTCCGTCCGTCCGTCCGTCCTCGTCCGTCCGTCCGTCCGTCGTTCCGTCCGTCCGTCCGTCCGTCGTCCGTCCGTCCGTCCGTCCGTCCGTCCGTCCGTCCGTCCGTCCGTCCTCCGTCCGTCCGTCGTCGTCGTCCGTCCGTCCGTCGTCCGTCCGTCCGTCCGTCCTCGTCCGTCCGTCCGTCTCCGTCCTCGTCCGTCCGTTCCGTCCGTCCGTCGTAGTAAGTAAGTAAGTAAGTGTAAGTAAGTAAGTAAGTAAGTAAGTAGTAAGTAAGTAAGTAGTAAGTAAGTGTAAGTATTAAGTAAGTGTACAGACTGTAATCAGTCAGTATTTTTTGCATACATTAAGGTTAGCTATATATATAAAAAAAACTTCACATCCTCTGTATAAATTAAATCTAAAATAAAAGAAACGAATTTCTAATCAGAAAAATTAACATACAGATTACAAAATAAGTCTCACAAAACAAAGAAAAATTAAGAAAAAACATCATACCTAAAGTCAAACATTTGCGTCATAGGCCACAAACACGAGATACATATACATATGAATAATAAACTCGTTTTTAACAAAAACCGAACGATTTAACTTTACTTTCACTTGTACTATAAAAAAACCCCCCTAGATACACTCCCCCAGAAAAAAACATTCATTCATTGAACATATATTTTCATATATTTTCATTTTCTGCGAATTTAGTATACATACAGAATTTTTTTCCCAATACTACTATTACTTTAGTACTCATTTATCTGTAGCCTACATTTAGGGTGTTCACGAGAATTGTTTGTTATAAAGCATGTGCATAGGGGCACGTGTTAAGTAGAATATTTTTGGTATTTCTGTATATTTTAAGGATAAGTTTTTATAACTAAGTATATGTCTACTAGATTTTTTTAAATGTAGTAGAATATGTTAAAAGAGAGATACAGAGAGAGAGAGAGAGAGAGTGAGTGGAAGTTTAATACAATTTTTTTTGGTTTTTGTGGTTGCCTTCCAACTGACCTTCTCAATTTTATTGTTAAGATGAAAAAATTATATGTCTAATATTAACATGAATAAAAATCTCTTGAAAAATTAATGCGTTTTTAGAAAAAAAAGAAAAATAAAGGACAATTTGTAGGCTTAATTACAAAAGAAATATTATGCTCTAGGGATCTAAAGAAATAAATAAAATACTTGTGGGAAAAGTTTAGGTTTAGCAGTCAAATGTTTATTTGAAATGTTGCAAATCCCTAGGGGAAAAACAAGTTTTTCGTTTAATGTTAGCTTTAAGTTTAATTGCCTAAAAATATGCAATAATTTTTACATATTT
The DNA here is from genome assembly GCF_015586225.1 of Lucilia sericata. Taxonomy (NCBI): domain Eukaryota; kingdom Metazoa; phylum Arthropoda; class Insecta; order Diptera; family Calliphoridae; genus Lucilia; species Lucilia sericata. The sequence goes on along the minus strand of NW_023996467.1, from coordinate 2,161 downwards.
TTTTGAATTAAATAGCTATAGCGTTATTAATTGTAATTTATTTAGAAAACAATTTCCATTAATTGTATAAATAAATAAAAAAAATCTTAAATAAACTAATTAGCTAAATAAAGAAATCCTTTATAAAGTCCTTGTAAATATTAGGGTATAAATAATTAATATTAGAAAACAAACAATTAATTAATAAAGCTTAAGTTTGTGAGGTATAAATTAGAATTCATAAAGTCAAATTCCCTTGCCACACTTGTAAGAGTCTCCTGACCCCCCCCTCATTTTTTCTTTACAATTTAAGACCTTTAATATTCGTTTTCTATTAGAAAGAAAATAAAAATCTGTTTAATTATGTAGTAAGAAAAAAATTAAATTAAATAAATAAAAACTCTCATATTTATACATTGTTGTTGTTGTACCCCTCTCAAGGCTTTTATCAGTGATGTTGTTTGCCTTGTTGACTGTTTTTTTTATAATAATAATACATACTTATAGTATTATTCGTTTTTATTTAATTTATATTTAATTTTATTTCAGTTCATTTATAATTGCACTTACGTTTAAGTAATGCAAATTTAGCGGCTTTAAAATTGTTCAAAATTTAACAAATCCAAATGCTCATGTTTTATTTCGAATAAAAAATAGTGTTTTAAATAAAAATTATCTAATATTTAAAGTTTTATCTTTGTTTGTTTTAATTGCTTGGTGTATTTGAGATATTTAAAGTTAGCAACACTGCTTAGATGTAAGCCTCTCACTAGTTAAAGCTACCAGATGTTCAAAAGAGCAAATACATTGAGAACGCTACCAGATGCAAGGTAATAAAAAAATTGGGTGATTTTAAGCGAAAATATAGAAGAAATTTTTATTTTTTTTTAATTTTAATAAAAAGTTTTCAATAAATTTATGACGAGATTTTGTTAGGAATTAAAGAAAAAAAAGTATGTAATTTGTTATAAAAAAAAGAATATTGCCAATTTAGCGTGTTTTAATTCCTTTAATTATACTTTTTTAATACACTTAGCTATCTCTGTTTCATTTCATTGCAATTGTTTGTTTGTGCCATTATATGTAATTAAAGTGTTATTATATGATGATAAAGTTTTAAAAATAACAAATAATTTTATTTGCTTTTTTAAAGTATTTTAAGAAAAAATAAAAAAACTGCATCCATTTTTTTATTTTTTATGTATTTAGTGTTCAGTTGGTTGGCATTTTGCAGCGATAAGAAAAATTATATATATAAATAAAACCATAATTTTAACCATTGATTGCGGTTGAGAGAAATAGGTTTAAAAATAGTTCATAAAGTTTAAAGTAATCGAAAAGAAAACATTCAACGATTTTTATTTTTGTTATATTAAGTTGGCATCACTTTTTAGGTAATTGCATTAATTTTGCAAAGGTACCAGATGGCGGGAAAAGAAAATTGGCGAGTTAATAGTTTTGAATTTTCTATATCAGTAACTATCTATATATCTATCTATCTATCTATCTATCTATCTATCTATCTATCTATCTATCTATCTATCTATCTATCTATCTATCTATCTATCTATCTATCTATCTATCTGTCTGTCTATTTATCTATCTATCTATCTATCTATCTATCTATCTATCTATCTATCTATCTATCTATCTATCTATCTATCTATCTATCTATCTATCTATCTATCTATCTATCTATCTATCTATCTATCTATCTATCTATCTATCTATCTATCTATCTATCTATCTATCTATCTATCTATCTGTCTGTCTATTTATCTATCTATCTATCTATCTATCTATCTATCTATCTATCTATCTATCTATCTATCTATCTATCTATCTATCTATCTATCTATCTATCTATCTATCTATCTATCTATCTATCTATCTATCTATCTATCTATCTATCTAACTAACTAACTAACTAACTAACTATCTATCTATCTATCTATCTATCTATCTATCTATCTATCTATCTATCTATCTATCTATCTATCTATCTATCTATCTATCTATCTATCTATCTATCTATCTATCTATCTATCTATCTATCTATCTATCTATCTATCTATCTATCTATCTATCTATCTATCTATCTATCTATCTATCTATCTATCTATCTATCTATCTATCATCTATCTGTCTGTTTATTTATCCATCTATCTATCTATCTATCTAT
>NW_023996466.1:0-42258 GCF_015586225.1 Lucilia sericata | reverse complement strand
GGAAACTGGATTCTCAGCTAATTTTTGATCACCTTGGTTGTCAATATGCAAAATTACAGGAACATCACTGCATTCATTTAATTCAATAAGTAAGTTTTTAATATATTGCTTCCTTTGCCGCATCTGAAGCAGCCAAATATTCAGCCTCTGTAGTGCTGAGAGCGACTGAAGATTGTTTTCGTGACTCCCATGAGATTGTAGAACCATTGAAGAAAAATACAAAACCCTCTATAAGATTTTCTGTCCAATGCGTTTCCTCCCCAGTTAGCATCTACGAACCCTTCCACAGCTTCATTATGATCTTCCGCTTCATAAATAAGTTTTAAAACTATTGTTCCAGATAGATACCTTAGGATGTGTTTCAATTTGGTCATATGTTCAACGTGTGGGTCCGAATTTCGGTAAGCCATCTTGGACACGGAATGCAAAATATCCGGTCTTGTAGAAATCGCAAGGTACATGAGTGTACCAACAAGTGATTGGTAATCGTGTTGATCAACTTTCTCACAGTCATCATTACAATTTAACTGATAACCAGCCTCAAGTGGCACCGAGACTGATTTGCATTAATCCATACCATATTGTCTCAAAATATCACGAATATATTGAGATTGACTCAATTTAATCGTACCTGTACCGCCTTCACGCTCTATTTCCATTCCTAGAAAATGGTTGAGTACACCTTTGTCATTAACCTCAAAATTATCGGCAATTTGCCTTTTCACCTCACGCACAACTGCTATGTTACTGCACCCAATAATCAAGTCAACAAGGTATACCGCAAGGAACAAAATTCATTTGTCGTATAACACTATCCAGTTTACAGTTCCACTTTTTACCGCTTTGCTTCAAACCATAAATCGCCTTATTCAAACGTAAAACCTTTTCTGGTGAACAAGCATCAACAAAATGTGTCGGTTGCCGCATATATATCTCATCTTGAAGACGACTATTTAAATATGCCGTACTCACATCTATTTGGTGTAGGTGCATCTTATTCTTTACCGCCAATGCTAAAAGTAAACGTATTGTTGAATACCGCACGACTGGAGAAAAAGTTTTCTGGAAATTAATTCCAAATCGTTGGTTGCAACCCTTGGCAACTAGGCGTGACTTGTACCTCTCGACCTCTCCAATAACATTTCGTTTTAGAGCGAATACCCATTTGCATGGTATTGCCTTGTGACCAACCGGCAAATCTGATAATGACAATGTGTTATTTTTTCTCAATGACTGGAATTCATCGTTCATAGCCGTTTCCCAAAAATCCTTATTTTTACAGGACAAATCATCTTCACCTGTTAATGGCATATTTTCCTCAATAGCAACATTCAATTTATTATCCTCTTGTTGTATCTCATTGTTTTTTCGGTCTGCCAGGTTTTCCAGATCTTATTATCTTAGGCCTCCAGGACCAATAGTTTTCTGTCCTGCTCCATTACCATCTTCAGATTCATTGTCATCATCTGCCGTATCATAGTTTTCATCGTCTTCACTTTTCTGCACAGAAGGTTGGCAATCGTTGTCAACTACAGCTGCACTGCTATCACCATCACACAAATATATTGTTAAATAATCCTCTGCCTTACGAGGTATTTCACAGTTGTTATTGTCCTCCTTATGAACATCAAATTATTCTTCATCAAACAAAACATCGCGCTGCTAGACTACATTACGTGTTGACTTATCAGCTTTCGACGTCGCTGAATATCCAACCATAATATATGGTGTGCCTTTTGCCTTAAACTTTGATTTATTCGTCGACTTATCCAGACTTACCGCATACGAACCAAAAGTTTTCAAATGATCAACATTCGGCTTTCTACCGAACCACATTTCATATGGTGTTTTATTTTCCAATTGCCTTGATGGGCATCTATTACGTATATACGCTGCAGTGTTTACAGCCTCTGCCCATAAATATTCATTAACGCCAGCATGTACCATCATAGATCTAGCCATGTGTAGTTGGCCCTCTCTGCCACACCGTTCTGTTGCGGCGTATAAGGCATTGTCAATTGTCTACTGATACCTTCTGCCAACAAAAATGAGAGCTTTTATTTTGCAGCCTGTTTGCTTTTCAACATGTGCCTTAAAATAATAAAATAAACAAAAATTTTGCGAGATGCGAGATGCGGGGTGCGAACGAAGTATTTCGCATCGCTTACAGATTTTACTTTAAAGGTTTTTTGAAACTTTATTAAACAAATTTCCAAATTTTCAGGAGATCTCATGAGGATTTATGGACAATAGATAAGGGAATAAAACGGTGAAAAAATTAAATCAATAATTCTTACTGTTTAGCTGTACCTGCGATTTGAACTCTGCGGATTTCGGGAAAATCACATTTTTTTGTAATATTTTAGTGAATACGTATTAATTCTTTACTGTTGTACATTTTAAACAAAGTATTTTCAGAGTATTATATACCAGATAAAATAAGATATATATTCCAAATTTTATTCAAATCGGACATTCTTAACCCATAAAATGTGGTGTTCAAAGGTCAAATTTTGCAATATTTGGAAATTCTCTGTATACCATGTCGAAATATTATTTATTTGTCGGCCATATCTAATAAAGATGACTGAATTTTTAGCATAAAGTCTTATGTTAAAAATAGCAGCGAAAAAAGTAAAATTAACCCTTTAAAACACATGGGACAAATTTAACCCCGAAGTTCAAAAATCGTAAAAACCCTATCCATTTGAATAATGCTCTATGTATTCAGAGGAATAACAGAAATAAAACAAAAAAATATATTTTAGATATAAAATCTTATGAATTAACCCTTTTTGAGCATATAAAGTTTGTAATTTAGACATATTATGTCGAAAATGGGCCGAAAAAATGGACTACATAAATTATCAGTTTTAAAAACAAAATTTTTCCTTTAAAAATGTTAATAGCTTACTCCATAGTCAAAAAGAGTTAAAGTATAATTTTTTATACTTAATATATAAGTTTTTGTAATATTTCTGCTATTTCTCTAATTATATAGAACTTTATTTAAATGGATAGTGTTTTTTCGATTTTTTTAACTTTGGTGTAAAATTGTGCAGGTGCCTTAAAAGTTTAATTTCAACCTATTTTAAATATCGGACTTTATACGATAAATTGCAGTAATTTTTGGTAAATATGGCCATCAAATAAATAATATTTCGATATGGTACACTGAGAATTCCCGAATATAGCAAAATTTGATCTTCGAACTCCACATTTTATGGGTTAAGAATGTCTGATTTGAATAAAATTTGGAATATATATTTTATATTATCTGGTCTAAAATACTCCGAAAATATTTTGTTTAAAATGTACAACAGTAAAGAATTAATACGTATTCTCGAAAATATTACAAAAAAATGCTACTTTCCCGAAATCCGCAGAGTTCAAATCGCAGGTACAGTTAAACTGTAAGAATTATTGATCTAATTTCTTCACCGTTTTATTCACTTATCTGTTGTCCAGTTTAGTTTAACAAAGTTTCAAAAAACTTAAATTGGAGATTTGAAACGGAAGTTGAAAAAAAAACTTTTTTGACCATAGCTGAGAATGAGTTAGCGTTATCTTATAAGGGCAAAAACTAATATTCGAGTAATTATAGATATATTTTAAGTAACAAAATTATTTTTTAGAATGTATCTCAAAAATAAGCTAATTTTTTTGTCACATTTCGAATTTATGTGCTGTGATACACGTTAATGGCCTGGGAAATTTGCAATAACTTTAAAAATTTTCAACCAATTTTTATGTTTTATATCTTTCTGAAATGCTTATTCTGTGCACACGCGATTCCTTTATAATAAAGTGCAAGGTTTATTGTTAAGTTGCAAAATTTTAGCAAAAACTGAAAAAAAATCGATTTTTTCCCCTTGTAAATGCACTTGGAAATTTCAGAGCCGTTGCGGCACCTGTTAACGTTATCCTATCTGCCTAATTTTTTGCATGACATAGTTTTACGACCCATAGAACAATTCCAGAGGGGGACGGCCTTAGTATTAGTATTCCCATTTTTATTGTATAGGCCTTTAGATGACGAAGCAAAGTTTATGTTTTTATGTATATTTTTCTACAAATTTTTTATTATTTCATACCACAACTTTTTTGTATGAATCTACCATTTAATACAAATTTCTAAAAATTTTCTTTTTCGATACCATATATACTATTGTTATGTATAAAAAGGTTTTATTTTAAATCATCTTTACAGACAAAGATTTAATTAGTAACGACTTTTTAAAATGCTATTTTTTATAGATATTTATGTTCTTTTACAATTTTTAAAAGTGAAAAAGTACAATTTGGCCACTGATGGCCTCTAAGCTACAATATCCAAAAGATACTCTGAAATCTTCTCAATAACACTAAAATGTTTGCCTCTTTTTGCCTCTACGGCATTTAGGCTCACTTTTCTAACACTACATGATATGAAAATATTTACATTTTATTTAAAATCTAATTATTGAATGCGAAATGAATTGATTTAAATAATTAGTAAAATAGTAGAAACTAGTAAAATAATGACTGGACGTGCTATTGATTGATGCTTTATTGGTCTAACATTCTTGTCAATAAGTTTTGCAAGAATATTAGACGGAATCTGTTTGTACGGAAGAAATGTTTGATGTAGAAACTAGTAAAATAATGATAATAATTTTACAAAATTTTTTTTTGAAAATTGTGCAAAAAAAATTGCATTAAAGCTACGTTCACACCTATGAAATATTTGACGTTTTTTTATCAAATATTTATTGTCTGTAATGTGAACACAAAATATTTTTGAAGAGCAAACAAAATATCAGCTGTTTTTCGTGAAACATTTTTATTTGTCAACCTACAAATATTTTCCCAATATGAACACAATGTGAACACCAAACACGAAACATTTTTGTTTAACGTTAAAACAATTATTTAATTAAATTACAATAGTTTTTACAATTTCATAGAAATTTCTACCTAAAAAAAAAAAATAAATACGTTTCTATTTCATAATGTGCTTAAAATGAGTATTTCCGTTTTGACGTTTTGTTTGAAGAAACAATGCCAAACACAATTCAGTACAAATAGTGAAAATTTGTTTGCTCGATGTTCACACTACAACAAATTTCTTAAAACAATTGACGGATAAAACAGTGAAAAAACAAGATTTTGTTTGCAGCAAAGAGGAACATAACAAGAAGAACAGTTAATGCGCAACCAAACCAAAAGCCAAAAATATATCTGTTTATATTTACAAAGATACATATATCATTGAATAATAACATCAATTTATTCTAAAATTTTAAGAATCAAGTTCTATTAGTTTCCCAGATAAACGAATTTTATATTTAATTCATATGGGAGGTGCCAAGTTCCCCATTGAAAGTATGTCCATTATACTCTAAATGTTCAGATAAATGTCAAGATTCTTCAAGTAAAATTTGAAGATTCTAGCTCTAATATGTTGTGCCAAGCCACCCATTGAAAGTCCGCCCGTTATGCTCTAAATGTTTTTGAATTTGAATTTGATTCTATCTCTAACAGTTTCTCAGATATACAAATTTTTCTATTTGATTCATATGAAAGATGAAAGTCCGCTTTTTTCCCTCTAAAATGTTCAGATGAATATTTAAGTTCTTCGTGGAAAATTTTAAGAATTTAGTTCCATTAGTTTTCCAGATAAACGATTTTTTTTATTCCGCCAATTTATTACCCAAAATGTTTAGATGGATGTTAAAGTGATTCGTGCAAAATTTTAAGATTCTAACTGTAATAGTTTCCAAGATAACGAATTTTTGTATTTAATTTATATGAGAGGTGCCACACCCCCTAATGCTAGTCCGCCTACTTTTTGTCCTAAATAATTATATTGACACTAAAGTTGCTCTGACAAAATTTGAGGACTCTAACTATTATATTATCTCAAATATACGTATTTAATATTTTCTTAACATGGGCGTGGCTCCTCGCTCACTTGGAATTTAAAAAAAAAGTAGCCTATTACCTATTCCATACAGGAATACGCTGTGAAAATTTGAATAAAATCGGTTCAGCCGTTTAGTAGTCTATAACGTTCAAACATACATACAAACAAACACACATTAATTTTTATATATATAGATTTTTATATCCATTTATTTAGTAAATAATTGTTTAAATAAATTGAGTAATAAATTAATTAAATAATTTCTCAAGTAATTACTACATCGACTATAGACTACACTATAGACTACACCATTTTTAAGTGAAATTGGGAACATTACCCATTAAATTGAGAAAATTCCAAATGAAATTGTGATTTTCAATATGAAATTGAGAAAATTCCGAATAAAATTGAGAATTTTAATTTCAAATTGGGAAAAATCCAAATGAAATTGAGAATTTCAAATTAATATTGAGAAAATTTCAAATGAAATTAAGAATTTCCGTTTCATATTGAGAAAGTTCTAAATGAAATTGGGTTTTTCAAGTACAAATTGAGAAAATTCCAAATAAAATTAAGAATTTTCATTTGATATTTAGAAAATTTAAATTGATTTTGAGAATTTCCAATTCATATTAAGAAAATTCCAATTGATTTTGAGAATTTTAATTTCAAATTGAGAAAAGTCCAAATTAAATTGAGAATTTCTAATTAAAATAGAGAAAATTCCAATTCAAATTGGGAAATACAATTTAAATTTGGGAAAATTCCAAAAGAAATTGAGAAAAATTCAATTGAAATTTAGAAATTTTCAAATGAAAATGAAAAAATATCAAATAAAATTAAGAAAATTAAAAAAGTAGAAAAATATGAATGCAGATGTATGTATGTAAAAAAGACAAATTTTATTGTACTCTATGTAAGGAAATAACAATGAAACATAAATATAAAAATTAAATAAAACAAAACAAATAGACTACTGTCCAACATATCTCGCAACTCGAGATAAATGTATGTTAGGGCCGCGTGAAGTGGGCATTGAAACTACGGCTCGGGCACCAACACGAGACCAACCGTGCTTTCTTCTGCAAAACAAATTAAAGTTGCTCTCATCTATCCAGATAATTTGTTTCCCCATTCGCACATAGTCATTTATTTTATTAACGTATCCTGCACGTTTCTCTTTATTGGGGCCCGAATTCATTGAAATAGGCTGGACGTGAACGGCTTTAACTGAAAACATCTTACCCTGAAGGGTATTCGATATAGTCGTAAGTGATAAATGTTTGTTAAACTCAGATGTAATTTTTCTGCTATTTCACGCAGTGTTATTTCTGGTTTTTCTTCTACCCAAGTAAGAATCACGTTTACTTCTTCTTGGTCTAAAGACCTGGGTTTTTTGCCACCTCTTTTTAACAATGTTGAATTGTTTTGCGTCGCCCATCTATGTGCAGTTTTATAGCAAATGCTTAGCGATGCTGCCAGTTCAACCCAATCCAATCCTTTATTTGCTGCATCTACTATTCGATGGCGATCAGTATTCGAATAATTTTTATATTTTTTCCTTATAATATGTTCTGAATCTGTAAAGAAAATAGGATTTTGTAACATTATTTATTTTAATTGACTTCAAAACTTACCTTCAATTTCTCCTCTGCATAAAGGACAATTGGTTGCTACCATAGTTATACATTTTTCATGAAATAAGTGACGACATGGAATTAGTCGTTCCGCAATTATCTTTAAACTCCATTTTACCCGTTTTCACTTTTAAGAAAGTTACTTAATAATAAGAAATTATTTTTTTTTGTTGACATGAAGTTAAAAGCCTTCTTGACCAAAAAAAATAATCCAACATACTTTAGTAACGGAAATTAAGGCAAATCATCCCATGTTTCCATTGCTATTAAAAAATTACCAAAATCCGCGGGAAGACTAGATAACAGCATTATCACCAAAAGCTCCTCCTGGATTTGTATACCACTTTCAGTCAGTTTCTCAGAAACTTTCACAAATTTATTTAAATGTTCTACCACATTTCCACCATTACTCATTGATAGGTTCACTAGTCTTTTATATAATGACACTTTCTGTAACGGTCCTCTAGGCATATACACTTGTTGTAACTTCGTCCAGGCATCATGTGAAGACGTACAACTTTTTATGTACCCCAACTGTGCTGGCTTTACTGACCACTAACTATTTTCCAGAAGCCACCATGGATGAGTACGCTCTTCATCTGTATGGACCAACTGTCGTAGTTGTTCTCGTCCAGCTTTTCGATCTGCATCATTGTTGATTCACTTATACTCTTATTCTTTATTCAACAAATTCCATACACAATTTAGGAATCTGGGCCCATAACCTGATAAATTTTATTGTAACACACTTTTTGTTTTAAGTAACGTATAAAATATTTATTAAAGCAAAATTAAAAATGTCTTTACATTTCAAATTTTTAAATGAGAGTGAGGCTTTGACATATAAAGAATACAAAAAGAAAAATGTCAAAAGCAAAATTAACAACGTACACATTGTAGAGTTGCGATATCATCCTCAACAGTTCTACGTTTATAGCCTAATATATTATAAATTTGTTTATAGGCAAGTGGGCCTGGTTTTATATTTTCAAGTTTGTCACTGAAATTTTTAATATGCACCTTAAAGCTACGTTCACACCTATGAAATATTTGACGTTTTTTATCAAATATTTGTTGGCTGTAATGTGAACACAAAATATTTTTGAAGAGCAAACAAAATATCAGCTGTTTTTCGTGAAACATTTTTATTTGTCAACCTACAAATATTTTCCCAATATGAACACAATGTGAACACCAAACACGAAACATTTTTGTTTAACGTTAAAACAATTATTTAATTAAATTACAATAGTTTTTACAATTTCATATAAATTTCTACCTAAAAACAAAAAATTAAATACCTTTTTATTTCATAATGTGTTTAAAATGAGTATTTCTGTTTTGACGTTTTGTTTGAAGAAGCAATGCCAAACACAAGTCAGTACAAATAGTAAAATTTTTTTTGCCCGATGTTCACACTACAGCAAATAATTTCTTAAAACGATTGACAGATAAAACAGTGAAAAAACAAGAGTTTGTTTGCAGGCAAAGAGGAACATAACAAGAAGAACAGTTAATGCGCAACCAAACCAAAAATATATCTGTTTATATTTACTACAAAGATATATCATTGAATAATAACATCAATTTATTCTAAAATTGCATTTAATATTGTTTTTCAACAAAATTTTATCACAAAAAAATACAAATTACATTTCAATACCTTGTGCAAGTGGAAAAGAGACAGATGGTGAACATGCACTGTCATGTTGTTGCTATTTAGTATAGTCAATGTAGCGAAAAACCTGGGTTGTTTGGAACGGTTTATAGCGATTTACAAAACTCGCTATAAGCCAGGAAATAACCAAATTATAAATTATTTTCATTAAATTATCTATAAAATTTAAAGTTATTGAGAATTGTTTATTATTAATATACTAGCTATACCCAGTTTGCTTTATGTGTATAAATAAAAATCCCACTTAACGATTTTGAAGATTCTAACCACAATAGTTTTCCAGATTTATAATACGTTACATATGAAAGATGTTAAGCAAACTATTGCGAGTTCGCCAGTTTCTATCTATCGCCAATTTCTATCTATCTATCTATCTATAAAAAAATTGAATAATAGAAGAATTTCCAAGATGCACGAAATTTTGTATTCAATTTATATATGTTGTGCCGTGGCTTGGCACAACATATTGAAAGTCCGCCCCTTATGCTCTAAATGTTCACATGAATTTCAAGGTTCTTCATGTAAAATTTGAAGATTCTAGCTCTAATAGTTTCTCAGATATACGAATTTTTCTATTTGATTCATGTGGGGGCTTCAAGCCCTCCACATTGAGAATTTTGGAATTTAAATTGAGAAAACTCCAATTAAAATTGGGGCAGTTTCAAATGAAATTGAGAAAATTTTAAATGAAATTAAGAAAATTTCAAATGAAATTGAGAACCTTTTATTTATATAACACATTTTAAAAAACAAATAACAAAGAAATTCCAATGTTAATCCACCGATTGTCGAGGAACAATGGTTGGTTTATCATGAATACTATGTAGGAATACCACTCATGCGATATGTGTTGGTAGTCTGAATACATCAAAGTAAAAAAAAAAATATTAAAATGTGGTCTGAATTTCCCGCTGATTAGGTTAAAAGTTCAGATCCCAGTATAAAGTATAAAAAGTTTCGTAGAATTTTTCGAAATGATTGTCAAAATGTTAAAATTTTAAGCTTTCACGGAACATTCATGTATTGCACTACATACATATATATGGACATACATATTTATTTGCAAATTAAAAATTAAAATTTTCTGAAAATTATTTGTAATTTTCTCAATTTAATTTGAAAGTTCGCCAAATTCAATTGGAATTTTCTCAATTTAAATTCAAAATTCTCCATTTCAATTGTACTTTTCTAAATTTCAAATGGAAATTCGCATTTTCATTTAGAATATTCTCAATTTGAAACTGAAAACCTAAAATTCAATTGAAATTTTCTCAATATAAAATGGAAATTCTTAATTTTATTTAGAATTCTCTCAATTTAAATTCTCAATTTAATTTAGAATTTTCTCAACATCAACGTAAAATTCTCAATTTTATTTGAATTTTTCCCAATTTTAAATTAAAATTCTAAATTTGATTCAGAATTTTCTCAATTTCAAATTGAAAATCACAATTTTAATTGGAATTTTTTTAATATGAAATGGAAATTCTCAATTTCATGTGGATTTTTCTACGTAATGTTCTCAATTTCACTTAAAAACGGTGTAGACTATAGACTAGATATCCTTGACTAAAGGACGTTGTTTGATGTCATCATCCTCACGTTAAAAATGTAATATTTTAAATAAAATATTGGGGACTAAACGGATGTCTCAAACTTTATTGCCATTAAGGTTGTTGGTATTATCTCTCCAAAAACTATTTTTTAAGTTGAAGTCACCACCTATTATTAATGCATCAAAATTAGTTGAAAAATTTGCAATGTTTGACAAACCATTATCAAATTGTGTAGCATTAATGTTACAAGGGAAAAAGATTGACCCAATTAAAATTTTTCTGACTAAATTATTTACTGAAAGGCGAATCTCAATGAAGATATTCATCATGAAGATATTCAGGAATACTAATCCAGAAATTTCTATTTTTGAAAAAGTATATTTTTTTTTCTAATTGCGATACCTACACCTTGTGATGAGAGATCTGTAATAAAGTGATAATTTTCCAAATAAACTTTATAATGTGATTTTAAATCTGTTTCCTGAATAAATGCAAAATCAATATTATTACAATTGAGTAAATTTAACAAATCTTTTCTTCTACTTGTCTCTACAAGTGATCTAACATTAAATGTAAACATGCTGAATAATTTACGTACCATAAGTTGATAGAACTTCCCTTAAAAGACTTTTACAATCGTTTAATGCCTGAGATTTCGACATTGTTTTGTAATTTTTTTATAAAATTTATTATTGTATTCTCCAATGATTCTAGTTCACATAAAACTTTAGCTATTTTCAAAAATTCATTTACAAAAGTAGACTTATCTTGAGAATTATTATTAAAATGATTTGCAAAAGAGCGATTAGGATCTATACCACTTGAACTTAGGGCGACAAAAACAATATTAGAAACTTGTCTTTTCGTTTCATTCGATTTATCAGATATTTTATTTTTTATATCAATATATTTTAAATGAAGGACAACCTCCCAATTTGCTGGATGACCATAATTTTGGCAATTGAAACAGAAGGTTTGGCTATTAGATTCAGTAACAAATAAACATTTACCAGGTTCATGACTTGAAGGACATTTAACACAATTGTAAGATCTATTGCAATTTTTCGACATGTGACCAAAATTCTGGCACCTGTAACATTGAACAATCTTTTGATTTTTTTTGGCTTTTCCCAAGTAACAACTTGATTTAAGATAAAACGAATGTTAGTCAAATCAGTTAAACGTTTTCCCTCCTTGAGAGTAACTAATAATAGTCCCTTTTCTATATTGTTTTTCATTGAAAATGCTGTTTAAATTTAGTAATAGAATAAATAGTATCAGGAGATAAATTATTTAAATCCGCCTCAATGTCAACAATAGCTGTATCAAAATAAAGACCTCGTAATACTAAAGACTTGCGTCTCAGTTCTGAAGGTGTAAAGGAATATGATTCAATATTCTTTTCCCTGAGTAATTGCATCATCTCAGTATGTGCCGAGATATCTTGCAAGTAAAGTTTACTTTTAGAATTATATTTGTTAATAATTTTAAATTCAATACCATTTGCTTTTAATTGTTCCACTAACGTTTTGATATTAACTCCATAAAGGAATATAGGTGGACAAAATTGCTTGTTTACCTGCTTTTTCGTCACCGGATTAATTTTTACATGATTAATTTCATTTGTTTCAACATTTAAGTTGTCTAGAATTGCAAACCTATTTTGACCACAGGATGCCCCATTATCAATGTTAACGGATCGTAATTTGCTTAAATCTATTTTTGGATCACCTTTTCAACTTATTTTGTATTTCTTCTTTTTAACTGTATTAAAATCAAATTCATCACCTGATGTTTTTGCCATATCAATACTTTCCTCTTGCGAAAAATAATTTGATTGAATGTCATCATTACCATTTGATTGTTGACTAAAATTATCTGATTGAGTCATTTGTTCCATATTTGTGGCCAAATTTGTATCATTGTTTTTCTCTGTTATTTGATTTGAAGGATTTGAATATTATTTGAATATATAGTCAGGACCAGTATTATTGATATATTGACTGTGGGTTTTTGAAACTCCATTCATTTTGTGGAACTATGTCCTATAGTTCCAAAACTTATACGGCGGTTTTTTAGGATGATTACCAAACGGTACACCAAACGGTATTTCAAAAATTAATCTATTGGATTTAAGGTGGTGCTCTGAGCAGATTATTCCAATTTTTCAGTGTTTTTTCCTACAATAATGTTATTTTTTAGCTTTATCAAGTACTTAAGTGTATGACAAATTTTAATGACCTGCTCAGAGCACCGCCCTAAATCCAATAGATTAATTTTTGACTAAAATTATTAATTTTAGATGTTATATAGAATGATTTTAAGTACAACAATTTTGTTTTATTGATATTGTATATTAATTAAATGAATATTAAAAAATATTCCATATTCAATAATCATTAACACAGAACCAAAAATTTGCCTAAATACTGCAAAATGGGGTGTAAATATGAAGAAATTTTATTATTATACAGCCAACGAAATTTTTATTTCAGATTACAAATTTTTTCGTTATTTTTTGTATTTTAGTAAATAGTAGGGTGATTGGTTCTTCGACAGTTTTTAGAACCCGGCTTTCGGTTTCGGTTTTTTAATAATAACCGGTTTTTTGCAGAATATTAAATAATAAGAAAAAAAGTTTTATATACTAAAAAAGCAGTTCATTGAAAAACATAACAAAACAAAACAGAAATGAGCTCATACTTATAATTATGACAATGAAATTTCACCAAAAAGATTTAGGACCATAATTTTTAAGATAATTGGTAAGTGTGCCAATAACTTTGTTCAGGAAAATTGAGTACTTTTTTGAATCTGCATTGTTTAATAACAAATATGATAAACATTTTGTAATGCAAAAAAGTGAATTTTGTGGAGAACCTATCACTCTATCTAGTAAAAATGTCTCTTTATTGAAAATCTATAACATAATGTCATTAAATCTATTGTGAAGTTTTTTTCTCACATTCTACTGAGTAATTGGCGCAATTGTTTATTAAAACAGCTGTTGTTTAAAGTTCGCCAGATGAACAAACAACTAAGAAAATTATAAGAAAATATTTTTTTAAGTTTTTAATACATACACCAACATTCATAAAAACACACTTAGAAAAAAACGGCTATTTGAGGAGAAAAACCCCGTTTCTTCGATATTCGAAATGTGAGCTTTTTAGAAAAACCGAAACCGACTTAACCAAAAAAACCGGTTATTAAAAACCGAGCCGATCACCCCAGTTTATACAGAAATCCAGAAACTTTCAGATTCCTAAAAAGAAAGCTTGGAAATAATAATATCGCCTTTACTTCTACATCTAGTTTTGAGGAACAGTGTTGTGTTTCTTAAGTATTTCAAATAAGTTCTTCAGCAATAGTTATACACTAGTTCATTGGAACGTATGAATTCTGGAACTCGTTGAAAAATCTCAAAAACTTAAAATTAATTAACTTAATTTCTTTATATAGAAAAGGATTTATTGAAAAGAAATAATTTCTAATATTTGAGAAAAAACTTAATTAAAAAATTTACATATTCGATTTAAAGAAGTGAAAAATTATAATTGTGTTTGTTATAGGAAGAAAAATATTGTAAAAAAGAAATAATATTAATAAAAAAACATCCAGTTTCCTTTTATTTGATTAACCGAATAATTTTGAATTATCCGATTTTTAACCGGTTAATTTAAAACCTCAAATAATTATTTGTCGAATACACCGAATAATTTAATACCATATAGTATACTATACAATATATGATTTTATAGTTTAGTTTGTAGTCTAGTCTATAGAATAGCATATAGTATAGCCTAGTCTATAATCCAGTCTAAATTCTAGTCTATAGTCTTGTCTATTGTCTAGTTTATAGCCTTGTCTATAGTCCAGTCTATACTCTAATCTATATTCTAGTCTAGTTTATGGTCTAGTCTATGATATAGTCTATGATATACCTACATCCTGTTTTTCTAAAATGAAAATTTGTCTTCGTTCTTAAAAATAACGAACGAAATTGGCTTTACGTTTTTGTAACGGAAAAATAAATTTTCATGTGAGTGGCAACGAGAGAGCTTTATTTTTCAATATATTTTTGGTTTTTAGAAAATGAATTCGTTCGTAATAAACGAAAAAAATTTTAGAAATAGACGATAGGCAAAGGCCTTTCGTTTGTCCAAAAAACAACGAAAATTATACCAAAATACGAAATAATATGTAGCCACTTGAACCTGAATGCAATTTGCAATACAAACCTTTAAATCTCCTGAGACATTGCATATAATTTTCATGTTGTTTAAAAAAAAAATTTTTTTTCATAATTTAAATTTTTTTGTAAAATTATTTTATTTTTGTTTATTTTTTAGGGTTAACACCAAAGACCTTATTACTACATGAAAAAATATTTAAAATTTCAGAAATGAAATACGTAGGCAATAATGTTCTGTTACGATAGAAAAAGCTCATTTCATTTTAGACATTTCTAAACGAAAACTTTCAAATATTTTATAAAAACCTAATTTTATACTTGATCGTAATAAAATTAAATGTTCGTGTGAGAACTAAATTGTTTTAGAAAAACAGGCTGATAGTCTATGATCTAGTCTGAATTCTAGTATATAGTCTATAATCTATAGTCTAGTCCATAGTCTAGTCTATAGTCTATAGTCTAGTCTATAGTCTAGTCTATAGTCTAGTCTATAGTCTAGTCTATAGTCTAGTCTATAGTCTAGTCTATAGTCTAGTCTATAGTCTAGTCTATAGTCTATAGTCTGGTCTATAGTCTAGTCTATAGTCTAGTCTATAGTCTAGTCTATAGTCTAGTCTATAGTCTAGTCTATAGTCTAGTCTATAGTCTAGTCTATAGTCTAGTCTATAGTCTAGTCTATAGACTAGTCTATAGTCTAGTCTATAGTCTAGTCTATAGTCTAGTCTATAGTCTAGTCTATAGACTAGTCTATAGTCTAGTCTATAGTCTAGTCTATAGACTAGTCTATAGTCTAGTCTATAGTCTAGTCTATAGTCTAGTCTATAGTCTAGCCTATAGTTTAGTCTATAGTCTAGTCTATAGTCTAGTCTATAGTCTAGTCTATAGTCTAGTCTATAGTCTAGTCTATAGTCTAAGTCTAGTCTATATCTAGTCTATAATCTAGTCTATAGTCTAGTCTATAGTCTAGTCTATAGTCTAGTCTATAGTCTAGTCTATAGTCTAGTCTATAGTCTAGTCTATAGTCTAGTCTATCGTCTAGTCTATAGTCTAGTCTATAGTCTAGTCTATAGTCTAGTCTATAGTCTAGTCTATAGTCTAGTCTATAGTCTAGTCTATAGTCTAGTCTATAGTCTAGTCTATAGTCTAGTCTATAGTCTAGTCTATAGTCTAGTCTATAGTCTAGTCTATAGTCTAGTCTATAGTCTAGTCTATCGTCATAGTCAGTCTATGTCTAGTCTATAGTCTAGTCTATAGTCTAGTCCTAGTCTAGTCTATAGTCTAGTCTATATTCTAGTCTATAGTCTATATTCTAGTCTATAGTCTATATTCTAGTCTATAGTCTAGTCTATAGACTAGTCTAGTCTAGTCTAGTCTATAGTCTAGTCTATAGTCTAGTCTATAGTCTAGTCTATAGTCTAGTCTATAGTCTAGTCTATAGTCTAGTC
Organism: Lucilia sericata; assembly: GCF_015586225.1. Taxonomy (NCBI): domain Eukaryota; kingdom Metazoa; phylum Arthropoda; class Insecta; order Diptera; family Calliphoridae; genus Lucilia; species Lucilia sericata. The sequence goes on along the minus strand of NW_023996466.1, from coordinate 25,842 downwards.
TATAGTCTAGTCTATAGTCTAGTCTATAGTCTAGTCTATAGTCTAGTCTATAGTCTAGTCTATTTCTAGTCTATAGTCTAGTCTATAGTCTAGTCTATAGTCTAGTCTATAGTCTAGTCTACAGTCTAGTCTATAGTCTAGTCTATATTCTAGTCTATGTCTAGTCTACAGTCTAGTCTATATTCTAGTCTATAGTCTAGTCTTTAGTCTAGTCTATAGTCTAGTCTATATTCTAGTCTATAGTCTATATTCTAGTCTATAGTCTAGTCTATAGACTAGTCTATAGTCTAGTCTAGTCTATAGACTAGTCTATAGTCTAGTCTATAGTCTAGTCTACAGTCTAGTCTATAGTCTAGTCTATAGTCTAGTCTATAGTCTAGTCTATAGTCTAGTCTATAGTCTAGTCTATAGTCTAGTCTATATTCTAGTGTATAGTCTAGTCTAGTCTATAGTCTAGTCTATAGTCTAGTCTATAGTCTAGTCTATAGTCTAGTCTATAGTCTAGTCTATAGTCTAGTCTATAGTCTAGTCTATAGTCTAGTCTATAGTCTAGTCTATAGTCTAGTCTATAGTCTAGTCTATAGTCTAGTCTATAGTCTAGTCTATAGTCTAGTCTATAGTCAGTCTATAGTCTAGCTATAGTCTAGTCTATAGTCTAGTCTATAGTCTAGTCTATAGTCTAGTCTATAGTCTAGTCTATAGTCTAGTCTATAGTCTAGTCTATAGTCTAGTCTATAGTCTAGTCTATAGTCTAGTCTATAGTCTAGTCTATAGTCTAGTCTATAGTCTAGTCTATAGTCTAGTCTATAGTCTAGTCTATAGTCTAGTCTATAGTCTAGTCTATAGTCTAGTCTATAGTCTAGTCTATAGTCTAGTCTATAGTCTAGTCTATAGTCTAGTCTATAGTCTAGTCTATAGTCTAGTCTATAGTCTAGTCTATAGTCTAGTCTAGTCTATAGTCTAGTCTATAGTCTAGTCTAGTCTAAGTCTAGTCTATAGTCTAGTCTATAGTCTAGTCTATAGTCTAGTCTATAGTCTAGTCTATAGTCTAGTCTATAGTCTAGTCTATAGTCTAGTCTATAGTCTAGTCTATAGTCTAGTCTCTAGTCTAGTTAGTCTATAGTCTAGTCTATAGTCTAGTCTAGTCTATAGTCTAGTCTAGTCTATAGTCTAGTCTATAGTCTAGTCTATAGTCTAGTCTAGTAGTCTAGTCTAGCTATAGTCTAGTCATAGTCTATCTAGTCTATAGTCTAGTCTATAGTCTAGTCTATAGTCTAGTCTATAGTCTAGTCTATAGTCTAGTCTATAGTCTAGTCTATAGTCTAGTCTATAGTCTAGTCTATAGTCTAGTCTATAGTTCTAGTCTATAGTCTAGTCTATAGTCTAGTCTATAGTCTAGTCTATAGTCTAGTCTATAGAATCTAGTCTATGTCTAGTCTATAGTCTAGTCTAGTATAGTCTAGTCTAGTCTATAGTCTAGTCTAGTCTATAGTCTAGTCTATAGTCTAGTCTAGTCTATAGTCTAGTCTATAGTCTAGTCTATAGTCTAGTCTATAGTCTAGTCATAGTCAGTCTATAGATAGTCAATAGTTAGTCTAGTCTATAGACTAGTCTATAGTCTAGTATATAGTCTAGTCTATAGACTAGTCTATAGTCTAGTCTATAGTCTAGTCTATAGACTAGTCTATAGTCTAGTCTATAGTCTAGTCTATAGTCTAGTCTATAGTCTAGTCTATAGTCTAGTCTATAGTCTAGCCTATAGTTTAGTCTATAGTCTAGTCTATAGTCTAGTCTATATTCTAGTCTATAGTCTAGTCTATAGTCTAGTCTATAGTCTAGTCTATAATCTAGTCTATAGTCTAGTCTATAGTCTAGTCTAGTCTATAGTCTAGTCTATAGTCTAGTCTATAGTCTAGTCTATAGTCTAGTCTATAGTCTAGTCTATAGTCTAGTATATAGTCTAGTCTATAGTCTAGTCTATAGTCTAGTCTATAGTCTAGTCTATAGGTCTAGTCTATATCTAGTCTATAGTCTAGTCTATAGTCTAGTCTATAGTCTAGTCTAGTCTATAGTAGTCTATAGTCTAGTAGTCTAGTCTCTAGTCTAAGCTATAGTCTAGTCTATAGTCTAGTCTATAGTCTAGTCTATAGTCTAGTCTATAGTCTAGTCTATAGTCTAGTCTATAGTCTAGTCTATAGTCTAGTCTATAGTCTAGTCTATAGTCTAGTCTATAGTCTAGTCTATAGTCTAGTCTATAGTCTAGTCTATAGTCTAGTCTAGTCTATAGTCTAGTCTATATTCTAGTCTATAGTCTAGTCTATAGTCTAGTCTATAGTCTAGTCTACAGTCTACTCTATAGTCTAGTCTATATTCTAGTCTATAGTCTAGTCTACAGTCTAGTCTATATTCTAGTCTATAGTCTAGTCTTTAGTCTAGTCTATAGTCTAGTCTATATTCTAGTCTATAGCCTATATTCTAGTCTATAGTCTAGTCTATAGACTAGTCTATAGTCTAGTCTATAGTCTAGTCTACAGTCTAGTCTATAGTCTAGTCTATAGTCTAGTCTATAGTCTAGTCTATAGTCTAGTCTATAGTCTAGTCTATAGTCTAGTCTATAGTCTAGTCTATAGTCTAGTCTATATTCTAGTGTATAGTCTAGTCTAGTCTATAGTCTAGTCTATAGTCTAGTCTATAGTCTAGTCTATAGTCTAGTCTATAGTCTAGTCTATAGTCTAGTCTATAGTCTAGTCTATAGTCTAGTCTATAGTCTAGTCTATAGTCTAGTCTATAGTCTAGTCTATAGTCTAGTCTATAGTCTAGTCTATAGTCTAGTCTATAGTCTAGTCTATAGTCTAGTCTATAGTCTAGTCTATAGTCTAGTCCTATGTCTAGTCTATAGTCTAGTCTATAGTCTAGTCTATAGTCTAGTCTATAGTCTAGTCTATAGTCTAGTCTATAGTCTAGTCTATAGTCTAGTCTATAGTCTAGTCTATAGTAGTCTAGTCTAGTCTATAGTCTAGTCTAGTCTATAGTCTAGTCTAGTCTATAGTCTAGTCTAGTCTATAGTCTAGTCTAGTCTATAGTCTAGTCTAGTAGTCTATAGTCTAGTCTATAGTCTAGTTAGTCTATAGTCTAGTCTATAGTCTAGTCTATAGTCTAGTATAGTCTAGTCTATAGTCTAGTTCTATAGTCTAGTCTATAGTCTAGTCTATAGTCTAGTCTATAGTCTAGTCTATAGTCTAGTCTATAGTCTAGTCTATAGTCTAGTCTATAGTCTAGTCTATAGTCTAGTATATAGTCTAGTCTATAGTCTAGTCTATAGTCTAGTCTATAGTCTAGGTCTATAGTCTAGTCTATAGTCTAGTTCTATAGTCTAGTCTATAGTCTAGTCTATAGTCTAGTCTATAGTCTAGTCTATAGTCTAGCTATATAGTCTAGTAGTCTAGTCTATAGTCTAGTCTAGTCTATGTCTAGTCTATAGTCTAGTCTAGTCTAGTCTATGTCTAGTCTAGTCTATAGTCTAGTCTATAGTCTAGTCTAGTCTATAGTCTAGTCTATAGTCTTAGTTATAGTCTAGTCTATAGTCTAGTCTATAGTCTAGTCTATAGTCTAGTCTATAGTCTAGTCTATAGTCTAGTCTATAGTCTAGTCTATAGTCTAGTCTATAGTCTAGTCTATAGTCTAGTCTATAGTCTAGTCTATAGTCTAGTCTAGTCTAGTCTATAGTCTAGTCTATAGTCTAGTCTATAGTCTAGTCTATAGTCTAGTCTATAGTCTAGTCTATAGTCTAGTCTATAGTCTAGTCTATAGTCTAGTCTATAGTCTAGTCTATAGTCTAGTCTATAGTCTAGTCTATAGTCTATCGTCTATAGTCTAGTCTATAGTCTAGTCTATAGTCTAGTCTATAGTCTAGTCTATAGTCTAGTCTATAGTCTAGTCTATAGTCTAGTCTATAGTCTAGTCTATAGTCTAGTCTATAGTCTAGTCTATAGTCTAGTCTATAGTCTAGTCTATAGTCTAGTCTATAGTCTAGTCTATAGTCTAGCCTATAGTTTAGTCTATAGTCTAGTCTATAGTCTAGTCTATAGTCTAGTCTATAGTCTAGTCTATAGTCTAGTCTATAGTCTAGTCTATAATCTAGTCTATAATCTAGTCTATATAGTCTAGTCTATAGTCTAGTCTATAGTCTATAGTCTAGTCTATAGTCTAGTCTATAGTCTAGTCTATAGTCTAGTCTATAGTCTAGTCTATAGTCTAGTCTATAGTCTAGTCTATAGTCTAGTCTATAGTCTAGTCTATAGTCTAGTCTATAGTCTAGTCTATAGTCTAGTCTATAGTCTAGTCTATAGTCTAGTCTATAGTCTAGTCTATAGTCTAGTCTATAGTCTAGTCTATAGTCTAGTCTATAGTCTAGTCTATAGTCTAGTCTATAGTCTAGTCTATAGTCTAGTCTATAGTCTAGTCTATAGTCTAGTCTATAGTCTAGTCTATAGTCTAGTCTATAGTCTAGTCTATATTCTAGTCTATAGTCTAGTCTATTCTAGTCTATAGTCTATATTCTAGTCTATAGTCTAGTCTATATCTAGTCTATAGTCTATAGTCTAAGTCTATAGTCTAGTCTCTAGTCTAGTCTACTAGTCTATAGTCTAGTCTATAGTCTAGTCTATAGTCTGTCTATAGTCTAGTCTATAGTCTAGTCTATAGCTAGTTCTATAGTCTAGTCTATAGTCTAGTCTATATTCTAGTCTATAGTCTAGTCTATAGTCTAGTCTATAGTGTCTAGTCATAGTCTAGTCTACAGTCTAGTCTATAGTCTAGTCTATATTCTAGTCTATAGTCTAGTCTACAGTCTAGTCTATATTCTAGTCTATAGTCTAGTCTTTAGTTAGTCTATAGTTCTAGTCTATATTCTAGTCTATAGTCTATATTCTAGTCTATAGTCTAGTCTATAGACTAGTCTATAGTCTAGTCTAGTCTATAGACTAGTCTATAGTCTAGTCTATAGTCTAGTCTACAGTCTAGTCTATAGTCTAGTCTATAGTCTAGTCTATAGTCTAGTCTATAGTCTAGTCTATAGTCTAGTCTATAGTCTAGTCTATATTAGTGTATAGTCAGTCTAGTCTTAGTCTAGTCTATAGTCTAGTCTATAGTCTAGTCTATAGTCTAGTCTATAGTCTAGTCTATAGTCTAGTCTATAGTCTAGTCTATAGTCTAGTCTATAGTCTAGTCTATAGTCTAGTCTATAGTCTAGTCTATAGTCTAGTCTATAGTCTAGTCTATAGTCTAGTCTATAGTCTAGTCTATAGTCTAGTCTATAGTCTAGTCTATAGTCTAGTCTATAGTCTAGTCTATAGTCTAGTCTATAGTCTAGTCTATAGTCTAGTCTATAGTCTAGTCTATAGTCTAGTCTATAGTCTAGTCTATAGTCTAGTCTATAGTCTAGTCTATAGTCTAGTCTATAGTCTAGTCTATAGTCTAGTCTATAGTCTAGTCTATAGTCTAGTCTATAGTCTAGTCTATAGTCTAGTCTATAGTCTAGTCTATAGTCTAGTCTATAGTCTAGTCTATAGTCTAGTCTATAGTCTAGTCTATATTAGTCTAGTCTAGTCTATAGTCTAGTCTAGTCTAGTCTAGTCTATAGTCTAGTCTATAGTCTAGTCTATAGTCTAGTCTATAGTCTAGTCTATAGTCTAGTCTAGTCTCTAGTCTATAGTCTAGTCTAGTCTATAGTCTAGTCTAGTCTATAGTCTAGTCTATAGTCTAGTCTATAGTCTAGTCTATAGTCTAGTCTAGTCTAGTCTAGTCTAGTCTATAGTCTAGTCTATAGTCTAGTCTATAGTCTAGTCTATAGTCTAGTCTATAGTCTAGTCTATAGTCTAGTCTATAGTCTAGTCTATAGTCTAGTCTATAGTCTAGTCTATAGTCTAGTAGTCTATAGTCTAGTCTATAGTCTAGTCTAGTCTAGTCTAGTCTAGTCTATAGTCTAGTCTATAGGTCTAGTCTAGTCTATAGTCTAGTCTATAGTCTAGTCTATAGTCTAGTCTATAGTCTAGTCTATAGTCTAGTCTATAGACTAGTCAATAGTCTAGTCTATAGTCTAGTCTATAGTCTAGTCTATAGTCTAGTCTATAGACTAGTCTATAGTCTAGTCTATAGTCTAGTCTATAGACTAGTCTATAGTCTAGTCTATAGTCTAGTCTATAGACTAGTCTATAGTCTAGTCTATAGTCTAGTCTATAGTCTAGTCTATAGTCTAGTCTATAGTCTAGTCTATAGTCCTAGCCTATAGTTTAGTCTATAGTCTAGTCTATAGTCTAGTCTATATTCTAGTCTATAGTCTAGTCTATAGTCTAGTCTATAGTCTAGTCTATAATCTAGTCTATAGTCTAGTCTATAGTCTATAGTCTAGTCTATAGTCTAGTCTATAGTCTAGTCTATAGTCTAGTCTATAGTCTAGTCTATAGTCTAGTCTATAGTCTAGTATATAGTCTAGTCTATAGTCTAGTCTATAGTCTAGTCTATAGTCTAGTCTATAGTCTAGTCTATAGTCTAGTCTATAGTCTAGTCTATAGTCTAGTCTATAGTCTATAGTCTAGTCTATAGTCTAGTCTATAGTCTATAGTCTAGTCTATAGTCTAGTCTATAGTCTAGTCTATAGTCTAGTCTATAGTCTAGTCTATAGTAGTCTAGTCTATAGTCTAGTCTATAGTCTAGTCTATAGTCTATCTAAGGGGGTCTATAGTCTAGTCTATAGTCTAGTCTAGTCTATAGTCTAGTCTATATTCTAGTCTATAGTCTAGTCTATAGTCTAGTCTATAGTCTAGTCTACAGTCTACTCTATAGTCTAGTCTATATTCTAGTCTATAGTCTAGTCCTACAGTCTAGTCTATATTCTAGTCTATAGTCTAGTCTTTAGTCTAGTCTATAGTCTAGTCTATATTCTAGTCTATAGCCTATATTCTAGTCTATAGTCTAGTCTATAGACTAGTCTATAGTCTAGTCTATAGTCTAGTCTACAGTCTAGTCTATAGTCTAGTCTATAGCTAGTCTATAGTCTAGTCTATAGTCTAGTCTATAGTCTAGTCTATAGTCTAGTCTATAGTCTAGTCTATAGTCTAGTCTATATTCTAGTGTATAGTCTAGTCTATAGTCTAGTCTATAGTCTATAGTCTAGTCTATAGTCTAGGTCTAGTTATAGTCTAGTCTATAGTCTAGTCTATAGTCTAGTCTATAGTCTAGTCTATAGTCTAGTCTATAGTCTAGTCTATAGTCTAGTCTATAGTCTAGTCTATAGTCTAGTCTATAGTCTAGTCTATAGTCTAGTCTATAGTCTAGTCTATAGTCTAGTCTATAGTCTAGTCTATAGTCTAGTCTATAGTCTAGTCTATAGTCTAGTCTATAGTCTAGTCTATAGTCTAGTCTATAGTCTAGTCTATAGTCTAGTCTATAGTCTAGTCTATAGTCTAGTCTAGTCTAGTCTATAGTCTAGTCTAGTCTATAGTCTAGTCTAGTCTATAGTCTAGTCTAGTCTATAGTCTAGTCTAGTCTATAGTCTAGTCTATAGTCTAGTCTAGTCTATAGTCTAGTCTATAGTCTAGTCTATAGTCTAGTTTATAGTCTAGTCTATAGTCTAGTCTATAGTCTAGTCTATAGTCTAGTCTATAGTCTAGTCTATAGTCTAGTCTATAGTCTAGTCTATAGTCTAGTCTATAGTCTAGTCTATAGTCTAGTCTATAGTCTAGTCTATAGTCTAGTATATAGTCTAGTCTATAGTCTAGTCTATAGTCTAGTCTATAGTCTGGTCTATAGTCTAGTCTATAGTCTAGTCTATAGTCTAGTCTATAGTCTAGTCTATAGTCTAGTCTATAGTCTAGTCTATAGTCTAGTCTATAGTCTAGTCTATAGTCTAGTCTATAGTCTAGTCTATAGTCTAGTCTAGTCTATAGTCTAGTCTAGTCTATAGTCTAGTCTATAGTCTAGTCTATAGTCTAGTCTAGTCTATAGTCTAGTCTATAGTCTAGTCTAGTCTATAGTCTAGTCTATAGTCTAGTCTAGTCTAGTCTATAGTCTAGTCTATAGTCTAGTCTATAGTCTAGTCTATAGTCTAGTCTATAGTCTAGTCTATAGTCTAGTCTATAGTCTAGTCTATAGTCTAGTCTATAGTCTAGTCTATAGTCTAGTCTATAGTCTAGTCTATAGTCTAGTCTATAGTCTAGTCTATAGTCTAGTCTATAGTCTAGTCTATAGTCTAGTCTATAGTCTAGTCTATAGTCTAGTCTATAGTCTAGTCTATAGTCTAGTCTATAGTCTAGTCTATAGTCTAGTCTATAGTCTAGTCTATAGTCTAGTCTATAGTCTAGTCTATAGTCTAGTCTATAGTCTAGTCTATAGTCTAGTCTATAGTCTAGTCTATAGTCTAGTCTATAGTCTAGTCTATAGTCTAGTCTATAGTCTAGTCTATAGTCTAGTCTATAGTCTAGTCTATAGTCTAGTCTATAGTCTAGTCTATAGTCTAGTCTATAGTCTAGTCTATAGTCTAGTCTATAGTCTAGTCTATAGTCTAGTCTATAGTCTAGTCTATAGTCTAGTCTATAGTCTAGTCTATAGTCTAGTCTATAGTCTAGTCTATAGTCTAGTCTAGTCTATAGTCTAGTCTAGTCTATAGTCTAGTCTAGTCTATAGTCTAGTCTATAGTCTAGTCTAGTCTATAGTCTAGTCTAGTCTATAGTCTAGTCTATAGTCTAGTCTAGTCTATAGTCTAGTCTATAGTCTAGTCTATAGTCTAGTCTAGTCTATAGTCTAGTCTATAGTCTAGTCTATAGTCTAGTTTATAGTCTAGTCTATAGTCTAGTCTATAGTCTAGTCTATAGTCTAGTCTATAGTCTAGTCTATAGTCTAGTCTATAGTCTAGTCTATAGTCTAGTCTATAGTCTAGTCTATAGTCTAGTCTATAGTCAAGTATATAGTCTAGTCTATAGTCTAGTCTATAGTCTAGTCTATAGTCTGGTCTATAGTCTAGTCTATAGTCTAGTCTATAGTCTAGTCTATAGTCTAGTCTATAGTCTAGTCTATAGTCTAGTCTATAGTCTAGTCTATAGTCTAGTCTAGTCTATAGTCTAGTCTAGTCTATAGTCTAGTCTATAGTCTAGTCTATAGTCTAGTCTAGTCTATAGTCTAGTCTATAGTCTAGTCTAGTCTATAGTCTATAGTCTAGTCTAGTCTATAGTCTAGTCTATAGTCTAGTCTATAGTCTAGTCTATAGTCTAGTCTATAGTCTAGTCTATAGTCTAGTCTATAGTCTAGTCTATAGTCTAGTCTATAGTCTAGTCTATAGTCTAGTCTATAGTCTAGTCTATAGTCTAGTCTATAGTCTAGTCTATAGTCTAGTCTATAGTCTAGTCTATAGTCTAGTCTATAGTCTATATGTCTAGTCTATAGTCTAGTCTATAGTCTAGTCTATAGTCTAGTCTATAGTCTAGTCTATAGTCTAGTCTATAGTCTAGTCTATAGTCTAGTCTATAGTCTAGTCTATAGTCTAGTCTATAGTCTAGTCTATAGTCTAGTCTATAGTCTAGTCTATAGTCTAGTCTATAGTCTAGTCTATAGTCTAGTCTATAGTCTAGTCTATAGTCTAGTCTATAGTCTAGTCTATAGTCTAGTCTATAGTCTAGTCTATAGTCTAGTCTATAGTCTAGTCTAGTCTAGTCTATAGTCTAGTCTATAGTCTAGTCTATAGTCTAGTCTATAGTCTAGTCTATAGTCTAGTCTATAGTCTAGTCTATAGTCTAGTCTATAGTCTAGTCTATGGTCTAGTCTATAGTCTAGTCTATAGTCTAGTCTATAGTCTAGTCTATAGTCTAGTCTATAGTCTAGTCTATAGTCTAGTCTATAGTCTAGTCTATAGTCTAGTCTATAGTCTAGTCTATAGTCTATATGTTGTTGGTGATATTATAAACTAATTTTTGTAAAGGAATAATGAAAATGGGAGATATCATTTTTAAGATATCCTTGGCTCAAGGAAATTTTTTGGTATCATTATCCTTATTTTAAAATCATAATATTTCAAATATAGTATTGTCAAACTACAACGCATAGGCATTAATTTCTGTCTAAAATGATTAGAATCGGATAAATATCTTTTGAAAAAACTCTTAGACCCAGCAAAAAAAGAACTTCCAACGAAGCGAAAAAGAGGCAGAATTTACTTCATGGAACATGAACAGATAGACAGCGTAAATGACTTATCGAAGATAAAAAATTCCTATCCAAAATTCATGTCCAACCGGAATCTATGGTCGATGATACGGGCAGGAGGCTGCACAGTGGTATGGGAAAAAAAGTGGGAAATAATTCGGTAACTTCTAAACGGTTAATCCGATTTTAATGAAATTTGGTATGCTAAAAAGGAGGTGTTGTCGAGTTTAAGTTTTTAATTTGGACCTTATAGGCCAACCAGGGGCCCCGGCGGGGGCTCCTAAAATTAGGACACCTCGGCTATGTTAAATTTTTAAAACGATCCTATTTCTTCATTTGAGTTCCGAAAAAAATTTCGTATATAGAATCTCCTCATCGAGCACTATAAAAAATGTCGTCGTAGCAGTAAATTATCTCTTATAGTTTAGGAGATATTCGCATTTGAAAATTAAAATTTTAAAATTTTTACCGTCCTTACTTTAGTTTTTTGATAATAGCGGGTCCAAATATTCCCGCCATTTTTTTTATTCGCTTAACAACAAGTTTATATATCAAGCAGTGAAAGAATTATGTAAAAATCATGACTGAGTCCAAAGTTATAGGCATTTTAATTAAAAAAATTAAAAAAAAGGCGATTTTTTGCCATTTTTTTGGGAAAAAAGTATATTTTTCTTTTTAAGTTATCTAAAAAGTTTCTAAGAAGATGTATATAGAATTTATACTTTTTGGAAAGCTGACTTTACATAAAATACGATAAATAAAACAAAACCTAAACATTTTTGATACCGAGGGGACCAGGTCCATCCAAAAAAAACATATTTTTTATGGAAAATTCAATTTTGAGCAAAAATTCTCAAATTGCATAGTCGATATCAAATTATAGTGGCCTGTTTTATATGACCCAATATGTTCTTAATCATTTTGTAACGGGTTTCGATAACCCCGCCCCTGGTATGGATATAATAGGCAAAAAACCAAAAAATCCCATTTTTGGGATTTTTTAAAACTTTTTGGGGAATTTTGGGATTTCTAATAAGAAAATTCGAAATTTTTATTTAATTTTGGATTTTGAGTAAAAAATCTACCTAACTGTAAAATTTCATCAAAAAATATTCATAAATAAAATTTTTATTGCAATTTGAAAAATTTGTATCTTCGCAAAAACTGAATAAAAACATTTTTTAATTTTTTTTAAAAAAAAGTATTCCGCGAATTTTTTAATTTTCAAAAATTATATACAGTTTTGAAAAATAGACAAAATTAACTTTCCATTGATATATAACATGCCTACCTAAAGTTTTTTAAGTGACAAATTAATTAGGGAAAACTCAACATCTTTTAGAGAATTTACCTAGTACTATTATTTTCATCCATACATTTGTTAGGCATGTTTTACTACCTAAATTTTTATGATTTTTTACAGCCACTTTTTACGATTAATCTTTTATTCTTTATCCCTAAAAAAATTAACAAGTATTTATTTTATATAAAAATAGTCTTTATTTATTTTTTTATAAATTAATATAATTTTGTAAAATAATCGGTATCACAGTAGTCCATATCTAAAAGATAAAGTAAATCTTTAAATTCATGAATATTTTCAAATGCTAACGTTTTGTAGCAAATCCAACGTTTCCTTATAGAAGATTAAACAGGATCAGAAGATAGAATCAGATTATTAAAAATATCTTCATTTTGAGACTGCCTAGAACACTTCCTTGAGCTAAACTGATGAATATGCTTAAAGTCTCTATTCCTCGATTCTTGGGGTTCTTCTGTAAGCTCTCCTAAAGGCAGAATATTATGTTCTATGATGACCTTTCCATGACATAATATCTTGTGAACTGTAGGTGTCATTTCTTTCCAGGGATATAATTCCAAAAGTAATTTAGAAACTTTTGTAGAATACTCTCCAAATTTTCTTGCGTTCACTTTATGCTTGCTATTTATCGCCATTAGAATAATATTGACCTTTTGCAGTAAATTCATATTAATTCCGGTTATTTCGGAAGTAGTTTCAAAATGTTTGAAAAAACGTCTAGCGGTATTACCATCGTTTGTGCTTCCATATCCTGTGAGTGGTTTATCAATATTTAATCCCATCTGCTTTTTAAATTCCTCTTGAATTCTTCTTTTCTCAATGGCTCTCATTTCCATTAACTCCTTATTGTTATTTGCACTTTTGTTTGCATTTTCCGGTATGCTTCTGTACTTTAAATCATATGCTAAATGTAGAAAATGTTCCAGAAATCGTATGCGAGCATGTAGGGGGGATATTCCAAATTGTAATGTTTCCTCATTTATTGACCTTTGCTTGGAAATATTCGAAAATTCTGATTTTTTATCACCACATATGTAGCAGTACCAAGTAGAAGATGTTCCTATAATTTCATTTCCAACTTTCCCATCAATCATTGTAAGTTTTAAATCATAGGACATGTTAAACGAATAATTTTCTATTTCGATTGTTATAGGTTCCAAGTTTTTAATTTCTGCTTCAATACGATTTATCAAATCTTGCGTTGTTGTTTTGGATTCCTGTATATACTCAAAGCTTATTGGCCTACAAAAAGCTTTGGATCCTGGAGTCGAATTCTTCCAAATATCATCGAAACTGGTTGATGGAGAATCGCTGTCAGCATACTTTCGAATTCTTAATGGAACTAGCGATGCCATAAATACACTTTTATACTCGGAAGATGATTCACTTGTGTTGATTTGTTTATATTCCGATAGTGCTGATAATCCATCACATCCCCACTTACAAATGAGTTGAAGATCACAAGAATTTATTTTTTTAGTTGGTCTGAAGAAAAGTCAGAAGCAATCCTTAAAGCAGTATTTTCGAGTAGAGCGCCGAGTCCAATAACAGCCTTCCGATCAGTTATTTTAATAGGAGATGGTATAATGGTTTTCTTCTTTTCATTTATTTTGTCATATGATGGTAAAACATCCACTCCTTTTTCAGATAGCGCCTTTCTTAACGTTATGTAGTTATCACGACTTAATCCCAGCTGCAATATAAGCGCAATAGCTTCTTCCTCAGTGAACGTTGTATCAGATGATGGTGTGGGTATACTCTTTACAATTCTTTTCAGTCGTCTTGGTGATGCGGTTGGAAGAATATTTGCAATTTTTATGGCATCCAAAGGCTGTTTTTCTTTTCTTAACATTGCTTTAAAAGTGTGCGAAACTTCTTCGTTAGATAAGGTTTCTAGTGAAGTTGATAACCTTTTCCTCTTTGATTTTGAGCTCAAATACTCATACTGCTTACAGGGAGCACCAACAGTTGATACGCAAATAGCAACTTCTACACATTCATCCAGCCAATCAGAAAATTTCGATCGAAATTTAGCAATGGAATACCGAACACTCTTCAGTTTTATATCAACTGATTTTATAAAATTTTCAATTTTACATATATCAGTTTTATCCACTTTATTTTTATGTGCAGTTTCAATATATTTCAATAAGAAGTTGACTTTATCTTGAAAAGGAGCTGAAGAGTGTTCAAATAAAATGGAGCACAAATCATTTTTTTTTTAGTACGATCGCCATGTTTAGAAAATTACAAATAATTACAAACAGATATAAACCTGTCTTATATATTAATTACAGGTACTTAAATTAAATTATTTTTTAAAGGGTTATGATATTCTACCTAATCTGTCTAACGTTTCCTTATGTAATGAATTTTTCCTCAATAGGTCACTTTAATAAGCTACCTATTAAAGTGACCTATAGGGGTAAAAATCATTAAAGTTTAAAAAATAATACCTGAACATTTTTTAATATATATAACAAATTTAAGAGTTAACCTTATGGATGAAAATAATAGTGCTAGGTAAATTTTCTAAAAGATGTTGAGTTTTCCCTAATTAATTTGTCACTTAAAAAACATTAGGTAGGCATGTTATATATCAATGGAAAGGTAATTTTGTCTATTTTTCAAAACTGTATATAATTTTTGAAAATTAAAAAATTCGCGGAATATTTTTTTTTAAAATTAGAAAATGTTTTTATTCAGTTTTTGCGAAGATACAAATTTTTCAAATTGCAATAAAATTTTATTTATGAATATTTTTTGATGAAATTTTACAGTTAGGTAGATTTTTTTTACTCAAAATCCAAAATTAAACAAAAATTTCGAATTTTCTTATTAGAAATCCCGAAATTCCCCAAAAAGTTTTAAAAAAATCCCAAAAATGGGATTTTTTGGTTTTTTGGTTTTTTTTGTTTTATTTATCGTATTTTATGTAAAGTCAGCTTTCCAAAAAGTATAAATTCTATATACCTCTTCTTAGAAACTTTTTAGATAACTTAAAAAGAAAAATATACTTTTTTCCCAAAAAAATGGCAAAAAATCGCCTTTTTTAAATTTTTTAAATTAAAATGCCTATAACTTTGGACTCAGTCATGATTTTTACATAATTCTTTCACTGCTTGGTATATAAACTTGTTGTTAAGCGAATAAAAAAAATGGCGAGAATATTTGGACCCGCTATTATCAAAAAACTATAGTAAGGACGGTAAAAATTTTAAAATTTTAATTTTCAAATGCGAATATCTCCTAAACTATAAGAGATAATTTACTGCTACGACGACATTTTTTATAGTGCTCGATGAAGAGATTCCATATACGAAATTTTTTTTAAATCGGAACTCAAATGAAGAAATAGGATCGTTTTAAAAATTTAACATAGCCGAGGTGTCCTAATTTGAGGACCCCCCGCCGGGCCCCTGGTTGGCGTATAAGGTCCAAATTCAAAACCTAAACTCGACAACACCTCCTCTTTGTGCATACCAAATTTCATTAAAATCGGATTAAACGTTTAGAAGTTACCGAATTATTTCCCTCTTTTTTTTCCTATACCACTGTGGGCTGGAGGATATGGAGGAGACAATGAAACTCCTAATGGACTCTCATTTCCCACCCGGTATATCGAAAAACATAGATGAACCGATATTGGAGGAAGGCTAACACGGAAATTGTAGTTACATCTAATATGGTTAAAGGGGCAATCAAGAGCTTTGCTCACTATAAAGCTGCAGGGCCGGATGGCATTTTCCCGGCACTCTTACAGATGGATGCGGGTCTGGTTTCCGTACATCTGTCTCAGATATTCACTGCATGCTTGAAATTCAAATATACCCCCATTAAATGGCGGGATGCAAGGGTAATATTTATACCTAAACCAGGGAAACCTAGCTATGCGACACCTAAGTCCTATCGACCGATAAGTCTTACGTCCTTCCTACTTAAAACCTTGGAAAGGATAGTCGATAGTATGGTTAAAAGCAGTATACCCGACAAAGACATAAAATTTAAGCAGCATGCTTATGTAAAGGGACGATCGGTGGAAACCGCTTTAAACGAAGTTGTTCACTACATAGGTGAATCCTTCGATAGCAAACTGTATACACTGGCGGTATGCATTGACATCGAAGGCGCTTTCAATAACGTGCACACTGATACTCTTATCCAATCCCTAGACCAGTTTCATGTTGACCGAGTGGCTCGTAACTGGATCAACTACATGGTAAGGAACAGATGGATAAGCTGCGAGATGTAAGATATTACTATTAGGAAAAAGGTATTTCGCGGTATACCACAGGGTGGCATTTTGTTACCTTTACTCTGGGTTACCACAATTAATAGCCTAGTAAGGACCCTAACTGAGAAAGGACTTAGACCTGTCTGCTATGCAGACGATGCCGTAACACTTTTAAAAGGAAAGGATCCAAATTACTTGTGTAGAAGAGCTGAGGAGGCTCTGAATACGGCCTTGAGCTGGGCTCAACCGAGGGGCCCCAATGTTAACCCGGCGAAGACGGAAATCTGTCTCTTCACAAGAAAGACAAAAATTTCTACGTATACTGAACCTTACGTGTAATTCTCGACCGGAAATTAAAATGAAGACACCACATAGGGGATAGAATCAACAAGGCACATCGGTGCTGGGCGATATGTAGGAGAACCATAGGCATGAAATGGGGTCTTAGTCCTAGTATGACAAATTGGTTTTATAAAAGCGTAATTAGACCAATTCTAGCTTATGCTTAAAAAATCTGGTGGACTGCTTTGGATAAAAAGTGTAATATCAAACTACTACAGGGAGTTCAGCGTACATGCTGCTTGGGTATAAGTGGTGCCATGTGTACTTCAACCAAAGCTCAGGAAACGTTGCTAGATATTCCACCCATTGAAACATATTTAATATATTAGGCGGCGCTTACAGCCGAACGTCTCTTTACTTTAGGCGAACTGGCCAAAAGCGGTTATAGGACACGTCATCAATGTATACTGGACACATTGGAAGGTTATACACAATCATCGGACGTGCCTGATCGCGTACCAGACACAGAATATGTCGGAAATTTTGAAATGCTGATCCCAGATAGAATGTCTTGGTCAAGCGAACATTAGAGCAAATACCAGTAGGAATCCGGTGTGATAAGGATGGCTCAAAATTGGGGGATAAAGTGGGCCTGGGGTTCTATATTGAAGATCCAGAAACAGAAATATACCACCATTTACCTAATCATAACACAAGCTTCCAGGCAGAAGTCCGAGAAATAACGGAATGTGTAAATTGGATTAGAATAAATTTGACGCCCACGGCCCTTAATATATTCACCGACAGCCAGAAGGCAACTAGGGCGATATCAGGTGATAGAATTAAATCTAAGACCGTATTGGATTGTAAGAAAGCTTTAACTGAATACTCTCCCAGAGGTAAGGTCTACATCATATGGGTACCAGGATACTCGGGAGTAGTCGGCAACGAAAGGGCGAATGTAACAGCTTTAAAGGGAAGGGAGCTCGACGTAGTTAACCTGACAAACGCAAAACCATTCGACGCACAGTGGGGCAGAATGGAAATTTTTTGGAAATAAATCTGGCATTTCTAAACGGCTGATCCGATCGGGATAAAATTTGGCGTGAGCGTAGCCAAGGAGTATTCGAGTTTAAGTTTTGAAGATGAACCCTGCAGATGCCCCAGGGACGGCGCTGTGGCGGCTCAAAGTAGGGTACCTACGACATGTAAAATTTTTAAACTCGTGCCATTTTTTTGTTTTTCACCCAAATACAAAGATTTTTATATTTTGTGAAAGCGCTCGACGAGATCTTGAAAAAAATGCTTGGACATAAAAATTTAGTGATACAAAATTTACCATACCTTGGTCCGCCTTTTTTTGAATACCGGGCGTAATTTTGGAGCAAATGGACTCAATTTTTTCTTGTTAGTTAGACAACAAAATTTCCAATAATATACAAAAAATTTCAGATCAATATCGTTTACAGATCCAAAAATATACGTTTTTTAATTTAAAAATTCAAAAAATTTTAGATTTTTGGCGTTTTTTTGCCAAAAATGTGTCTTAACTCTTTTATTAATAAAATAAAATTTTTATTAAGAACATATAACAATTTTATAGTTTTCTAAAAGGTATCTTTACGCAGAACGCTTTGGCGTAAAAAACTTGTCCTATTTTTTGAAAATGTTGCCACTGCGTCCTTCCGAATATGACCTATTTTTTATCAAAACTTCAACTTTGGGCGACATGTTCTAAAATCCCAAAGCTGGGATCAGAAAACTGAAAGCAGTTTTGGAAACCTCAATATGTTTTCTATTTACTCCAAAAGTATTTTCCCAGCCCTGAAAGAAATGTGGACCCTATGGGCAAAAAAGTAAAAAATCCCATTTTTGGGATTTTCATTCCTATTTTTGGGAATTGCGGGATGCCTTTTGACCTTTTCAATTTTTTTTTTTGCATATTCTTATTTGAAATGACAAATTTAACAAGCGTTGAAAATTTCATTGAGTTTTGTTCATAAATAAAGATTTTGTCATATATTACATATTTGTTTAATTTCTAAAACTATGATTTATATCAAAATTTTAATAGGATCGCAGATAGCTACAACAATTTAGTCCATATTTATCCCTTAATATCATTTTTTAGTTAGATATGGAAATTCTTGACCCTTTACAAAAAATTTCAAGCCAATATCTCAATTACATTCAAAAATATGTTCATTTAAACCTGTGTCCTTTAATTTCATCTTTTTCATATTTTAGTATTAAGTATGACAGCACATATTTAAATCTTATATTTACCTATTTTCTATTTGTTTGCTTATCCTTATAATTGAAAGGTCCTATTATGCTTGAATTTTCAAAAATTTATAACCATTTTTTACCTAAATTTTTTCGACAGATCATTTCGTTCTGTTTCGTTTATGATCATGTAGGTAAAAATATACAGGTAATGATAATTTCGATTCATTCACTAATAAGAAATATCAATGACTGAATTACAGGTTATAGTAATATAGTCCTAAATGTTAATAGGTAGACAATTCGTAATTTTTTACTTTGGAATAGCTGTATCGGAAATGACAAGAATTGGTATATAAGTAAACTTCTCAGATTTTAAGTACCATATTTAATAAATCTACAATGAAGATTACATTAAAGTACGAAGAGTTGTGTTCCGTTTTATGGAGTATATCTTCAAAAGGGCCAGAAAGAATTGAAGACATTTCAAATTATATAAAAACTACATATAGTAGAAAAGTAGACAAAACAGGCATATCAAAAATTGAAAACTTTTTAAAACTTTTTGATGTAAAAAGTAAGTCTGTGGATGGAAATCAAAAGAAATTTCGATTAAAATTTTGTAGTTGGATGGAAACTACTACGGAAATCTCAACTTACAACACATCAACATGAGCGCCTTGCAAGTCATACGAAGACTTATGTTCAAGGTAAAAAAAAAAGAGGGTCACACAAAAACTTTTTTCAATCTCAAATGAGGAAATTGCTGATACATTTAACGAAATGCTGAAAAAGGAAAACCAACATATGGATGTCGTACATATTGCAACTATTCTTCCTAATGCATCACCAAAACGACTTAAGCGAATTGTGGAAAGTATACCAACTCCAACATCATAATCAAATTTTACTGAAGAGGAAGCAATAGCGCTTATGTTGGAACTGGGTCTCAGTCGAAATAAGTACCAAATATTAAGGAAAGCTCTGCATGAAAAAGGACACAATATATTACCATCATACAAGGCGATCCAGGAAAAAAAAAACAAACTATCCTACTAAATCAACAAAAAATAATGAAGAATTGAAAGAACTGAGAGCTGCGGAAAAAAGCATAATCCAAGAAGAATTTAAAGTTCAGATGGGATTAAACATCGACAAACCACTTTCAAAAATAACTGGAATCGACAAGGAGTTGCTTCGAAGAGTTAAAACTATTTTAATGGCACTGAATAGTAAACATAAAATTAATGAAAATCGATTTGGGGAATACACATCTGAAATTTCTAAATTACTTGTATCTCTGTATCCATGGAGGGAACTAACACCAACAGTACACAAAGTATTGTGTCATGGTCAAATAATAATTGAATCGAATATTCCTCCACTTGGAGAGTTAACAGAAGAAGCCCAGGAAGCGAGGAATCGAGATTTTAAGCATGTTCAACTATTCAGCTCAATAAAATGCTCCAGGCAATCACAGAATGAAGATATTTTTAATAGTTTACTTCTATCTTCTGATCCTGTTCTTTCAACTATGCGAAAAAGATGGATTTGTTATGAAACTCTATCATCTCAAAACAAGGAAGATTTAAAGGACTTATATTACCTTCTGGATATGTATACCGATGTGACAGATTATTTTATAGAAAATAAGTAGTGTTAGAAATTAACTATATAAGTAGGTTGTAAGAATTAATTGTATTATGTTTAAGATAAACAGTTCAAATAAAAAAAGCTATTATACTAACTGATGATATTGTATTAAATTGTGTTTTATATTTCGGTGGGCGGGAAAGGTAATTTGTGTGGGGTGATTTAGGTGTTGTTGTGCGTGGCTCATAATAAAATTATAATTTTTTTTTATATACAATATTATAATAAAATAATTAACTAAATAATTTTTAAAAATTGTCCAAATATTTTATTCAACACCAAATGTATGTTCTGTCATACTTAATACTAAAATATGAAAAAGATGAAATTAAAGGACACAGGTTTAAATGAACATATTTTTGAATGTAATTGAGATATTGGCTTGAAATTTTTTGTAAAGGGTCGAGAATTTCCATATCTAACTAAAAAATGATATTAAGGGATAAATATGGACTAAATTGTTGTCTGCGATCCTATTAAAATTTTGATATAAATCATAGTTTTAGAAATTAAACAAATATGTAATATATGACAAAATCTTTATTTATGAACAAAACTCAATGAAATTTTCAACGCTTGTTAAATTTGTCATTTCAAATAAGAATATGCAAAAAAAAAATTGAAAAGGTCAAAGGGCATCCCGCAATTCCCAAAAATAGGAATGAAAATCCCAAAAATGGGATTTTTTACTTTTTTGCCCATAGGGTCCACATTTCTTTCAGGGCTGGGAAAATACTTTTGGAGTAAATAGAAAACATATTGAGGTTTCCAAAACTGCTTTCAGTTTTCTGATCCCAGCTTTGGGATTTTAGAACATGTCGCCCAAAGTTGAAGTTTTGATAAAAAATAGGTCATATTCGGAAGGACGCAGTGGCAACATTTTCAAAAAATAGGACAAGTTTTTTACGCCAAAGCGTTCTGCGTAAAGATACCTTTTAGAAAACTATAAAATTGTTATATGTTCTTAATAAAAATTTTATTTTATTAATAAAAGAGTTAAGACACATTTTTGGCAAAAAACCGCCAAAAATCTAAAATTTTTTGAATTTTTAAATTAAAAAACGTATATTTTTGGATCTGTAAACGATATTGATCTGAAATTTTTTGTATATTATTGGAAATTTTGTTGTCTAACTAACAAGAAAAAATTGAGTCCATTTGGTCCAAAATTACGCCCGGTATTCAAAAAAAGGCGGACCAAGGTATGGTAAATTTTGTATCACTAAATTTTTAAATGCCTATAACTCGGATATTATAAGAGATATGTATTTGGGTGAAAAACAAAAAAATGGCACGAGTTTAAAAATTTTACATGTCGTAGGTACCCTACTTTGAGCCGCCACAGCGCCGTCCCTGGGGCATCTGCAGGGTTCATCTTCAAAACTTAAACTCGAATACTCCTTGGCTACGCTCACGCCAAATTTTATCCCGATCGGATCAGCCGTTTAGAAATGCCAGATTTATTTCCAAAAAATTTCCATTCTGCCCCACTGTGCGACGCAACTAAAGGTGAATTAAAAATATGGGTGAGAGAATCCCATAAGGCCTCTTGGAATTATGAAACGGTGGGTAGAACCACATTATACAAATCATATTTGTGTATAATTTCCAGCCAGTAATGAGCGTTGTAAAAATTTTCGGTGGGGTAATTATGAACTGATCCTCATAAAAATTGGTAAAGAGATTTCGGTTCCTATAGAACTTATCAGTGTCGAATTTCATCGCTGTACTCGCATTTTTAAGCCAGTAATGAGCGTTAGAGTATTTTTGTCTAAATGGTTGTAAATGGAGATGTTAGCTCATACAAAACTAGTTTATGTCGAATTTCATTGATCTACTAGTATTTTTAAGGCAGTATTTAGTTTTAAAGTCATTTTCTGAAGGGGCCTTATATGGGGGATGGTCTATTACAGACCGATCCTCGTAAAATTTTGTAGAACCATCTTGGTTCATCCAGGTCATGTTTATAACGAATTTCATCGCTTTACTCATTTTTTAGGCCAGTAATGAGCGTTAAATTATTTTTCTGATGGGGACCTTATATGTGGGGGGGGTCAATTAAGGACCGATCCACAAAAAATTTGGTTATGAGAATTTGGATCTGAAAGAACTTACTTGAGTCGAATTTCATTGCTATACTCGCATTTTTACGCCAGTAATGAGCGTTAAAGTAATTTTATGGAGGGGACCTTATATGGGGGGTAGGGTCAATTATGGACCGATCCATATAAAATTTGGTGGAAAGATTTTGGCTCCTAAGGTACTTACTTATGTCAAATTTCTTTGCTATACTCGTATTTTTACGCCAATAATGAGCGATAAAGTCATTTTCTGAAGGGAACATTATATGGAGGGTAGGGTAAATTATGGACCGATCCACATAAAATTTGGTAGAGAGATTTTGGCTAGTATAAAACTTACTTCTGTTAAGTTTCACCGCTATAGTCGTAATTTTAAGCCAGTAATGAGCGTTAAAATAATTTTACGAAGGGGACCTTATATGGGGGGTAGGGTCAATTATGGACCGATCCACGTAAAATAAGGTGGAAATGTTTCGGCTCCTAAGATACTTACTTATGTCAAATTTTGTCGTTATACTCGTATTTTTACGCCAATAATGAGCGTTAAAGTCATTTTCGGAAGGGGACCTTATTTGGGGCGTAGTGTCAATTATGGACCGATCCACATAAAATTTGGTAGAGAGATTTTGGCTCGTATAAAACTTACTTCTGTGAAATTTCATCGCTATACTTGTATTTTTAAGCCAGTAATGAGCGTTAAAGTAATTTTTTGGAGGGGACCTTATATGGGGGATAGGGTCAATTATGGACCGATCCGCATAAAATTTGGTGGAAAGGTTTTGGCTCACGCTATCGTGCCAACAACAAACAGACGGACGGACATAGCTAGATCGTCTTAGAATCTTACGAGGTTCCAGAATATATATACTTAATGGGGTCTGTGAACAATATTTCGATGTGTTACACACGGAATGACAAAATCAATATACCCCCCATCTTTTTTGATGGTGGGTATAAAAATTAATGAAGTTGTGGTTTAGAAACTTTTATTTTTGGAAATAATTCGGTATCTTTGGCACTATTGGATTTATCGCAATGAAATTTGAAGCTGAGATGATTTCGAGTTGATTGACAGTTTTAGGTGATCGAGGGCGGAATGGGGGATAGTGGGTGAGATGATCAAATTTGAGGGGTTACCCACTAGCCCCCAAGTTCCTAAACCACTGTGTGAAGTGTAAATGAAGTAAGAGTTGTTGATTTTTTTGGATAGAAATACTTATCTTTAAAAATTAATAAAAAATAATAATAAATTATATAACTCGACTAACGAAATCACGCCATAACCGTAATCACTTACCTGCTTTAGAGTAGAAATACAAACCTGCGGATGCGGTTGCGATTTCTGGTTCCAAGAATTTTATAATTATTTGTTTTTGTATTTCATAGTTTTTGAGCGAAAATCTGCCTACCAAATTTTGTGAAGATCAGTCCATAATTGACCCTACCCCCGATATAAGGTCACCTTCAGAAAATGACTATAACGCTTATTACTGGCTTAAAAATAAGAATATAGTGATGAAATTCGACACGCATAAGTTTCATGCGAGTCAAAATCTCTCTACCAAATTTTATATGCATCGGTCAATAATTGGCCCCCATTATAGGTCCCTTCCGAAAATGACTTTAACCCTTCATTACTGGCTTAAAAATACGAGTATAGCGATGCAACTCGACATAAGTAAGTCTCTTACGAGCTAAAACCCCTCCACCAAATTTTATGCGGATCGGTACATAATTGACCCTACCTCCCAAATAAGGTCCCCTTCAGAAAATGACTTTACCGCTAACTACTGTCTTAACAATATGAGTATTGCGATGAAATTTGACACACATAAGTTCCATGCAAGCCAAAATCTCTCTATCAAATTCCATGTAGATCGGTCCATAATTGACCCTACCTCCCAAATAAGGTCCTCTTCAAATGACGACTTTAACGCTCAATACTGGCTTAAAAATACGAGAAATTTGACATAAGTAAGCCTCTTACGAGCAAAATCCTCTCTACCAAATTTTATGTTGATCGGTCCATAATTGACACTACCCCCATATAAGGTCCCCTTCAGATAATTACTTTAGCGCCCATTACTGGCTTAAAAGTACGAGTATAGAGATGCAATTTTACATAAGTATATTACGAGGCAAAACCTAAAAAACTTTTATAGGAACGTAAATCATCCTACAGAATTTCATGCGGAAAGTGTCGGGCTGTCATATTCTATGTAAACATGTTTTATATAAACGAAAATCGGTAAAAAAAAAATTATGAAAAACGGGAAATAATTCACTCTACCTCTCATATAAGGTCCTCTTCAGTAAATTTGATGAGTAATATCACCCTGATTTTTATAGGGGTGCATTCCTTTTACGGCATACGGTTTGATGGTGGGTATATGAGATTCGGTACAGCCGAATATACACTCTCACTTGTTTCTCTTCATCTTTGGTCTCCGCAGCCTCAAAATTGTATTTGTGTTATTGCATATTAATTTCAAATAGCAAAGATCAATATGTTATTTATTCATTACTTCTGTAAAGTTAAACCATTTTACTCTATGTTTTTTGACACTTATTATTTATTACTGAATGAAAAATTTACTTATGTATATACCTGCACTATTTTGGTAAAAGAACAATAAATAATTTTAATATTTTTTATTACAAAAATATTAAAAATAAGCCTTCTAAATGTTAAAGGTCTTATTTATTACTGAATGAAAAATTTACTTATGTATATACCTGCACTATTTTGGTAAAAGAACAATAAATAATTTTAATATTTTTTTATTACAAAAATATTAAAAATAAGCCTTCTAAATGTTAAAGGTCTTATTTATAAACATTTAGCAAAGGTTTGATGTTTATGAATAAGGACCTAAGTATATATAATTACTCGGAAACCTCATATTACCTAGCTCGAATATAAAAATGTGATATAATTTAATTGCTTCGCTAAATTGTTAACACTAGTTTTTTAAATTTTACTTAAAACTGAATATTAAATTTTTTACCTGTTATTTTTATACATTGATTTTGTCATTCCGTGTGTAACACATCGAAATATTGTTCACAGACCCCATAAAGTATATATATTCTGGAACCTCGTAAGATTCTAAGACGATCTAGCTATGTCCGTCCGTCTGTCTGTTGTTAGCACGATAGCGTCCACAAAAAAAGAGATATTGAGATGATGTGGATCGGTCCATAATTGACACTACGCCCCATATAAAGTCCCCTTCAGAAAATGACTTTAACGCTCATTATTGGCGTAAAAATACGAATATTGAGATGAAATTTGATATAAGTATGTGTTATATGAGCCAAAACCTTTCCACCAAATTTTATGCGGTCCCCTCCAAAAAATTACTTTAACGCTCATTACTGGCTTAAAAACCCTACAACATAAGGCCCCTTCAGAAAATGACTTTAAAACTAAATACTGGCTTAAAAATACTAGTAGATCAATGAAATTCGACATAAACTAGTTTTGTATGAGCTAACATCTCTCTACAAAATGTTGTGGCGGTCGGCCCATAATTGACCCTACCCCCCATTTAGACAAAAATACTCTAACGCTCATTACTGGCTTAAAAATGCGAGTACAGCGATGAAATTCGACACTGATAAGTTCTATAGGAACCGAAATCTCTCTACCAATTTTTATGAGGATCAGTTCATAATTACCCCACCGAAAATTTTTACAACGCTCATTACTGGCTGGAAATTATACACAAATATGATTTGTATAAATAAAAATCGTTCTACGAGATTTAAGGATGATCGGTTCATAATTAGTCTTACGCCCCATATAAGGTCCCCTTAAGAAAATTACTTTAATTGGCTGAAAATATGAA